>NC_056527.1:168382229-168481794 GCF_019175285.1 Sceloporus undulatus | reverse complement strand
GCCTTCCTCCCAGTACAGGGACTCAAGACAAATTTAAAACTCTCTAAGGAGGTTATCACACTGGGGCCGATTTCAGCATTAAAGAGAGATTAAAGCGCATTTAAAGCATCCCACGAATGAAGCTAAAGTGACAAGTAATTGCGCAAATGATAATCACACGCAATGGCGCAAATAAAGTGATATTGGAAATGCATTGTCACTGAAATCCCGAAAGTAAAAAGATGCATGTTAATGCTTCTCTGCGACCACTTTAATGGTGGGTTTTGCACGACGTCGTGTGAAATGGTTTCGCGTAATTACGTGATTTTTTTCCAGGATGTTCACGGGATAAACTTCTTTGCATGATAAGCTCCTAAGTTAAAATAGTATAAAACGTTTGGAGAGTTTGGAGGGAGAGTTTGTGGTGGTCTATAGCTTCCAGAGGATCCCAGGGACACAAAGTTGATTCCTAGACCTACCAGAGTCACCTATCACTTTGTTAAAAGCATCAAGAGGGAGTTAACAGGATTTATTTTAACTGTATGTTGTGTTTTATCTGATGCTGTGTGCCGCCTTGATACTACGGGAAAGGCGGCATATAAATAAAACATCATCATCATCATCAGATGGCGCCAGTTAAATAAGGGACAGGCATTCTATATTAGGGTTGCATAGTGTGCTTCTCTGCATCCAGTATCCCATGGCAGTTGTGCTACACAACCTTTGTGCTGAATGATGATGTGGTGCAACTGAATGCACACCCAAGTGTACAACTTAAAAGCACAACTGAATGAGCATGTCACATGCAGTGAGAGTGCCACATGCACTACCCCAATTCTGGGAACTTTGAACCAATGCAGACATTTTGCACCAGACAAAAACACCCAACTACTTCTGCAAGGGAACCTACACACACCTAGGACACTGATTTGTGCTTTCAGGATACCAAAGAGATCTCTTGCTGTGAATTGGCATCGCAGGTGAAGTATGGCTAAGGTTGGCTGTGCCATATTAAGAGGAGGAGCAAGAGAGAGAGAACGATTGAGAGGGAGAGATTTGTGGTTATCTTCAATTTCTCAATGAATATTTCATGCGCTTATATTGCACCCCTATTTTCAAGCTGTTTGCTGTGGCTGTGCCACTGCGCAATGTTCCCGCATCTCAGGAAAGATTATTTTTTGGAAGGACTCCTGGGGAGAAACGGATGTGAAAAGAAGGGACCGACTCTTGATTCTCAGAACAAGGAGGAAAAGCCATTTGTTGTATGCCCACTTTTGTATGTTTTTAGTTGTATCGTTCTTTAATTTGTAAGCCACTTTGTATCCCATTTTTGAGCAAAAAGCAAGAAATAATAATAATAATAATAATAATAATAATAATAATAATAATAATAATGTGCTACAAGAGGCCTTTGTGTAATGATATTCCAGACAAACATGGCTATGGCATTTATCACATGGGGAAATCGCACGTAAAAACAGGATTTAAAAGGTAGAAAAAAAACCATTTTCACACGTTGTTGTTAAACTTGTGTTAACCTGAATGGAAAGTAGACAAAAACCGGTCCTTTTTACTTTTGGGATTTTCCGAAAGTAAAAAGGAGCAGCTTTTGTCTCCTTTCGCTCCACTTTCTGTTTTGACGTCGTGTGAAAATCAACCCACTTTTGCATTTTGTTTTCCAATGCAAACCCCCCCCCCTTTTGCATAAGATTTCCCCCGTGTGATAAACTCCTGTGTCTCTGTGTCATGAATTCTTAGCTATAGTTTGTTTTAGTTGGTTGTAGACTAAATAAATAAAGATGGGGAAAGTGGAAGGCAATAGGAAAAGAGGAAGACTGCACTGCAGGCGGATGGAGTCCCTCAATGGTTGCCCTGAACCTGCAAGACTTGAGGACATGGAGGTCTCTCATTCATAGGGTCTCTGTAACAACAGCAACCTACCTTACAAGGTTGTTGTAAGGATTACAAGCAGAGAATGCACAGGAAGAGCTTTTAACGCTATACAGACCTTTCAATATTACCATTCCTGGAGATGAAAGACCAAGGCCTCATTTCCACTACATTTTAAACCAATTTGCAAATCGGTTTGAAGCGGTTTACATGACCTTGGTTTGCACTTGAATCAAATGGCTGAAGCCATCCGGAGAGGGGGGTGCATGCGCTGGACGCATTTAATCCACGTCTTTTCGACACTGATTTTTTTCCGCATCTTTTTGGATAAATCGATTCCACGCAAGTGTGAACTAGATGTGGATCAGAATCGATTTGAAGAACCGGATTCACAAATCGATTCAGTGTCAATGTGAATGAGATGCGGATCAGAATCGATTTACTATGATGCGATAAGGGGTCGCCGGATGGGGAAGCAGAAATTAACAACCTGTGTCCGCACACCCTTCGAACCTCATATGGAAGTACGTAAATGCGATTGCATTAATGGAGGGGGGGGGGGGAATCCCACTGAAAATGCTCCAAATTGAACCGATTCATTTGCCAATGTGAACTACAAGTGGGCCATTTTGAAAGACTCCTGCAGGAAATGTTTTAAACTGGATCGATTCATTTGTCCATGTGAACCACAAGTGGGTTGTGTTTTTTTAATTTTGCAGCAAGAAAATGCCATCAGGGCAAATGTAGTGCAAACCATGCTCCGCTGCCGAACCAATCCGTCGATTCAGATTGCAAAGCGATTTATTTGCAAGTGGGAATGAGGCCCAAGAAGCACATTCCAATGGAAGTGTCATCTGGCACCTTGGGTCTTAGGTTCCCAGTAGCCTGCAAAGAGGTTTGGATCCCATTCGCTTTGTTGAAAGGTGAAGAACCCATTTGTGTGTGTCTGTGGGTCAGCCATAGGGATTGTGTGAGCCTTCCCACCTGCAGCGGCCCGGTCGCAGGGGAAATAACTGGAACGTCGCACGGTTTCCCTCTTCTCCGACGCCAACCATTTTTCAAGCTGTTAATTCACTTCGTCTCGCCACTCGCAAGAGGAGTGCCTCCAAGATATTGGCAATCATAATTTTTATGACTAGTTATTGTAACGCCAGCGTCGAATTTGTCTCCATGTCACCCTGGAGAATAACACCGCATCAAATTAGCATGGTAAGCAAAGAGAGAAAGGGAACGAAAGAGAGAGAGTGGAGAGAGGTTGGTCGCACTCCCAGTGAAGGCCAGAGACAGGTATAGACCCCACTGGAAGAGACACCAAATGCTCTGCAAACATTGTTTTTTCCTTTTAAAAAATGGCATCTTTTGTGGAGGTTAGTCCTATTTTGTGAGCCAGCATTGCACAGTGTGTTGGACCACAACTCTGGAGACCAGGGTTCGATTCCCTGTTTACCAGTGAAACCCATTGAGTAACCTTGGACAAGTCACACTCTCTCAGCCTCAGAGGAAGGCAGTGGCAAAACCACCTCTGAACAAATCTTACCAAGAAAACCCCATGGCCTTAGGGTTGCCTTTGGGTTGCCATAAGTCAGACATGTATTGAAGGCACATAACAACAACAACAACAACAACAACAACAACAACACCATATTCTCCCCAGTGCATCACTATGTGTTCAGATACACTTTCTCAATGAAGATTTGTGAGTATAGTTTGTGTCCCCACTTAGAGATAATACAGAATAAATCTGCCATGGGAGAACAGAAAGAAAGGCCAAAAAGTGGAGCAACGTAGCAGCTAGGTTGCATTGTAAGTCAGCACAAGAGTGCAACTGAGCTATCCGTGGGGTCTGCTTAGGTTGGGATGGTTTATCAATAGGATTTTCTTAAAACAAGCAACAGAGAAATACATACCACTTCTGGAAAGTTGAAGGCAAAAACGTTTGTAGTAGAAAATAGTTAGATCACATAACATGGTAAATATCATTGATGCCTTGGGGCCCATTGTGGCTGGTAAGGTGAGAGGGCAGAAGGAGATGACTGGCTGCAGTTTTGTCCCATACGATATCAAGAGACAAGTAAACTGAAGTATTGGGTACATCCACACTGGGCAATTATAGCAGTATTGTACCACTGTAATGGTCAAGGAGGCTCCATCCTCTGCAATCTGTAGTCTGCCAAAGTACATAGAATTAAACAGAGGCTGGATGGCCATCTCTTGGGGATGCTTTGATTTAGATTTCCTGCATGGCAGGATGGGGTTGGACTGGATCAGGGCCCTTGCGGTCCCTTCCAACTCTAGGATTCTGTGATTTTATGATTCTATAATTCTCTGTATCTCATCAGACTGCAAACTGATTACTCACTACTACCAGTAGTTGCTACTAGTGGTTCAGGAAAGTTCCTGTGTTTCATGAAATCTCAGCACTAGTAGTCACTACTCCTTAGCAGTCACTAGTAATAGTCACAACTAGTAGTAGGAGTAGTCACTACTACTTGGAGTACTACTACTACTTGGAGTAGTCACTAATAGGAGTGGTCATTACTAGTAGAAGTGGTGATTATTAGGACTTTCCTTAACCACAGCATTAGAGACATACGGAGATACAGGATATAAATATATTGTTGTTGTTGTTGTTGTTGTCCCAGACTACATATCCTGCAACTCCATAGACTGGAGCTGTTGGAGTTTAAAAGGCATAAAACTGCTTCAAGCATGCAATGTGCAGATATGTCTTATACTACTTCTTGGAGTAGTACTTGGAGTAGTGACTAGTAGGAGTAGTCACTACTAGTAGGAGTGGTGACTACTAGGAGCCACAGCACTAGAGCTTCCTAGCAGAGAATTCTAAGGTTTTCTCCAAACTACATATCCTGGAACTCTATAGACTGGAGCTGTTGGAGTTAAAGTGGCATGAAACTGCTTCAAACATGCAATGTGTAGATGCGTATTATGCTAGTTCAATGGTTTTCTATGTGATCCTACTTGATCCTCTCCTATAAGAGTATGAGTCCGGTCTCTATAACCCTTATAGCCATCCTTTATTCTGGTTAGCCCATCATTGCAAGGTAACCACCGAACCAATGCCCCATTTGCCCCCCAAAACCAGCCGACGTTGTCTGTGCCCCTCCGAGTATTACTTAAGGCAACTGCAAGATCTAGAAGTTCATTAATTTTTCTTCTTCCTTCTTCGATTTCCTTTTTCATTCCCACCCTCCTCCCAAAATTAAAAAAACCCTCTTCTAAAATGGAAGTCATTTGCGCTTATCTTCTGCTAAACAACCCGGGTCATAAAAGGTAATGCCATGGGTAGCAGAATGTAAACACACACATTTCCCCTCAATAAACATGCTAATTTCTGGCGGTAATATTCACAAGTAAAATATCCATCACGGAGATCCTATTTGGCGAAAGCAGCAGCCCTCATCCGTCAAGGGAAGGGGCTCCTGCCAGTTCGCGGCGGGAGGCAAATAGTGCGACTTCACGCGCGCGACGATGCCCGCCGGGGGAAAACATGGGCCCAGAAATGAGCCTGGAAATGTGATAAAGGGATAATCTTGCATAAATGAGATCATATCATCATTACCTGCACAAACATAACTCTGCAAGAAAGAAGAGGAGGAAAGAAAGAGGCTTCATTTGAGCAAAAGAGTCATCTTCGGTGCAAATGAAAACCCACCAAGAGAGGCAGCTCTGCACCTTGAAGGGAGATGACTTCCAAAGAGCCAGAGCTGGAGTTTGGGTTTTCCTGTTGTCTTGTGGTTGCCCCCTTAGTTTGCTCTTGTGGGCCTTCAAGTCGTTCCTGACTTATGGCGACCCTAAAGTGACCGTATCATGATGTTTCCTTGGCAAGGTTTGTTCAGAGGAGGTTGGCCATTGCCTTCTCTTGAGGCTGAGAGAGGTGACTAGCCTGAAGTGGGTTCCATGGCTGAGTAGGAATCCAACCCAACACTAAACACTGTGACTTTGTTTGTTTCCAACTTATGGCCACTCTAAGGCCATATATCATGGGGTTTTCTTGGCAAGATTGGTTCAGAGGAGGTTTGTCATGGCCTTCCCCTGAGGCTGAGAGTATGTGACTTGCCCAATGTCACTCAATGGGTTTCATGTTCAAGCGGGGAATTTAACCCAGATCTCCAGAGTTGTAGTCCAACACTCAAACCACGAGGCCATGCTGGCTCTCTTACAGTTCACCAAAAGGGTTGAAATCCATCAGGCTTTGTTGTGGTTGTTAACTACCCTTGAGTTGGTCTTGACCCATCTACTCCCTGTAGATGACCTATCTACTCTCTATACAGGGACCCATCTACTCTTTGTAGATGAGACACCTCCAAGATTCCCTGTCCTCCGCTGCTCTGCTTAGTACCTGCAAATTCATATCTATTATTATTATTATTATTATGAATTGCCATTACCCCTTTTATAGAGTCTATCCATCTAGCATACAGCCTTCCTCTCTTTCTGCCTCCTTCTACCTTTCCTAACATTATTGTGTTTTTCCAGTGAGTCCTTCCTTCTCTTGATGTGTCCAAAGTACAACAGCCTTAGTCTCATCATCTTGGCTTCCAGGGAGATTTCTGGCTTGATCTGATCTAGGACCCATTTGTTTGTCTTTTTGGCCGTCCATGGTATCCTTGGCACTCTTCTCCAGCACCACATCTCAGCGTTTGTGCACCCTTGTTACCAAACGAGGGCACAAAGAGTATATCGGATAGTATATGTTTTAGGCGCTTGCATAGGAGGTGCCAGTGCTTTGCCCATTTTTCCATGGAGCATTAGCATAGAAGCATAGCTATCCCCATCCTGGAACATCCACCGGAACATCCCTGGAAAAGCCTCTGGAACGGTTAGGTAGTGTGAATCTTCACAGACAAAGTTGCACATGGATTGAGCGTCTCCATCCTTATGTGTGGAAGGGCCACAATGCACAACTGAAGGCACAACCAAATATGGGTTATTTTTGCTGTGTGGATAGTTGAACGGGATAGTTGCCCGTTCAGTTCTCTTCGGTTGAAGTCGATGTCCTGAATTAATGGGGTGGATTTTGATTATTTTGATACTTTTTCTGTCCCTGAAGCTGAGAAGAGTGTTGGAAATGCAAAAAGCTGGGAGAGTATTTGGATTTCCATCTTTTTTGCAAAATGTACGGATCGGTCCAGTTTCTACTGGAGTTTGCAAAGACCAGAATCTTCTCTACTGGACAATACTGTGGATTTGGAGGTTTCTGAGCTGAGGGTGTTCCTCCTTCCTCATCTCCTGATCTATTATCATTTCCACCAAAGTAAACCTGGGTCCTGTTCTAATTGGAGGCTCCCACTTTGTGGGTCTCCCGTCTCTCCTTCCAGGCTCCTCGCCTGTCTAAACATCCCAAACCACTTATCTCCTCCTCTTACGCAGACCTCATTATATAGTTTCCCACCGAGGGAATATTGATCATAATTTTATCCCATCTGTCAAAAGTTGAACGCTCTGGGAGGAAATGGAGTTATTTGGTGAGTCGATATGCAAAAAGGGTCCTTCACGTCCTCCTTTGATGCTGGCTTTCCCGGAGCCTGGTGTGTTTGTGTATCAAGTGTGTGCTTGCTTGCGCATAGACGGCAACATTGGGCCCCAGGGAGAGATGGACGCATTTGCTCTTCAGCCCTGGAAGGGAAATGCAAAATCTCTATTAATTACCATGCAAATCACTGTGTGAAAAGATCCATTCCCTCCAGCCCTCCGAGGGTCGCAGGAGCTCAGCCTCAATTCCAGAGAGCTCGCAAAGTTCCTTTTTTTAAAAAAAGGTAATTCATTCCTGTTAAGTCATTAAAAGTAGCCCAAAAGTCATTTGTTTTTTGCTACTAGTTCTGCTGCTGTCGAGGAAACTATATCCCTTGTATTCTTGGTGATGCTTTCATTGCTTTTGTTACTTAAGAATGGTTTTAAAAATGGAATCAGGGTTTAAAAATGCCGTTAGAAGTGCCCTGCAAGAGCAACGTTTTGCAAAAAGGAAAGTTACTTCCTTCCCCATCAATGTGCTACGCCAGCCATATAACTATGTTGCATCCTGGGTTATCAAATGAGGGCATAAATAGTATATTGGATAGTATATGTTTTAGGCACTTGCATAAGGAGGTGCCTGGTACATCTTTAAGCCAGTGGTTTCCCCATTTTTCCACAGAGCATTAGCATATGAGCATAGATCTCTCCATTCTGGACCATCCACAGTGCAAAACTTCCATCCTGCAGAACAAAAGGATGAACAATGCCAGGTCTCTCTCTGCCTTTGTTTAAACTTGAAACAAAGAGAAAAGAGGCAGGTTCCCCTTCAGTTCTGTTGCTTCGTTGCATTGTTGCAATCCAGCTCTGTTGCATTGCAAGGAGACAGGGCATCCTACACAACATGCATGTGGTTCTGTGGACCTTTGTCCCACTGCCCTGAATGGAAAAGAGAGGAAACGCAAGCCTTGGAAAGGAGGTAAATGCAAAGGATTGCAAAGGTAGGCCATGGCTGTTAGGCTTTGGGTGGCTGCCAATGCAATCCCACTTGCAGAGGGGAGAGGAAGAAAGCTGAGGAATTTACCTAATGAAGTCCTTTGACCTGTGCCTCTCCTGTTATTGTTGCAAATAAAAATTGTTCTTGTGTTGCTGAAAAACTCCACTATATAAAAAAATATGGGATGGTGGCGGGAGAAGGATGACCTCTGGGAGACACAGCCCTGGCTGGAAAACTCTTGGCTGGAGTCCTGGTCATAATGAATGGTCCTGTTCCCAGGGAGAGACAATGATGGATCTCTGTGTGCGCCCGGCCATACGGTTGTGCCTAATTCAACACTTGTCAGCCGCACTTCGGGTCTGTATCAACAAGCCCTTCGGACTAATGAGCAAAAGGCTCAAACAGAGAGTGACCTCATAAGGGAAAGGGATGCCAGCCGCGGGAATCTCGGAGGCAACGTTTCCACACAGATGCAGGCTTCGGCTTGCTGCGGCTGGGATCACAATTGCTCTAAATCAGTGTAAGACGGGCACCAAGGAATTGGGAGGGATGGACGCAAAGACCAAGATTGCACACTCGGATCATGCAACACTTTCACTAAGGACAATGGCCTGCAAAGAAACGCACTACTGGACCCAGGTCTGAAAACACAGTTTCCATGGAAAGCACTGCTTCCATGATCTTGGACATCGTGCATTGGAGAAATGCATGTGTTACACTGGTTTTTAGAACATTGCACAAGAGATGCAGCATGCAACATGCCAGTTCTCCTCAAAGTTGCCTATGTAATAGAATAGTCCCCCTGAGGATAATCCTCTTACTTCAACAGAACTCATGTGAGGCTAAACAGAATGTGTCGCTTTGACACTTTAAGACTCACAGTTCAACTGCTTGGCAGACTTGTGTTACGCAACATTTTGAAGACCTGACATAACTCTCTGATCCCATCCCCACAACTGTGTTGTTGCTGATGTCGTTTGCCATCAGGTAGACCTCAACCTATGGCAACCCTGTGAATAGGAGACCTCAAAGATCCCCAAACATCAACTGCCCTACTCAGGTCTTGCAAATCCAAGAGAGACAATCTACAGTACTCCCTCTTTTCCTACTGACTTCCACTTTAAGGAGCGTTATCGTCTTATCCAGTGATTCACTTTATCTCATGATATGTCCAGTGTATGACAGCATCAGTTTTGTCCTGTTGTTTTTTTTTGGGGGGGGGGGGGAGTTCAGGCCTGATTTTCTCTAAGACTTATTCATTTCTCTTTTATAGCAGTCCAGATGCGACTGTACTTTGCTCCATGGCCAAGGCAGCTACTCATGGATATATTTACAGAAGTAGTCTTAAAGATGCCTCAAGGACGGTCCTTCCTTCCTCTACATTGGTTTTAATTCTATGTGTGCTCAGGAGCATTGGAGCAGCTTTGAATCGAAGAACACATAAGAGAGAAATCTTGCAGAGCACAAATTTGCAGCTTTCCTGGGGACCTCTGGAGCAGCGTTAGGTCTCCTCTTCCACGCTCCTCCCAAAAGCAACTGAAAATAGGACTTCTTCCTGGAAGAAGACACCCTGCCATTATCTACACAGCCTTCAATCTCTTTTCCTTTCAAAGGCCTCCACTTATCGCTGGAGCAGTTTGGATCCAAATGACAGATGGGCCTGAAAGGAGACTCATAGTCTTGCAATGCACACCCTTTATTAACCGAGTGGAGGGCTATGGTTTGGGTTTGGGAGAGGTGGCTTTGGCATTTTTGTAAGGAAAAAGAAAGCCCTGATAAGGAATACAGTGCCGGGAGTCTTAAATAACCCCTCCAAAGTTTGTCTGGGCTGCAATTTACGCAGTCAGTCGCTGACTCTTTGACCAGGGAAATGTGTAATTTCCTGGTATCCTCAATGGCCCTCAGACGCTCCAAGATGCCTGCAGCCGGGCCTATAATAAGCAGCCTGGATCGCTCTGCATTTTATTCCAGAGAGACCAAATGTTATGGCTACAAAACCAAGCGGTTCTGCTCTCCGTCGCATTTACAGACAGCAGCTTCAGCAACCGTTTGCTGTGGACTGGGTTTCTCACTGGCATGGAAAATCATGCGGCCTCTGGACTACAGAAGGTCCTGTATCCCTCTTGCCCCCAGATCCTGAAAATGTTTACATCTGGGCCTGAATCCTGTTCTAACTTCTGTTTAGAATAGACTCACTGAATAAATGGTGTCTATCCATATGTTGACTCACGAAGTGTTGATTCAGTAATTGATTCAATCATACCTTCCAGCTGTCCCATATAATCCTCTGTCTTCCCACTTTTTCTTCTGTTTTCAAAATGTCCCAGTTTCTCTCTCTCTTCCTCCTACTTTCACCCTTTGTCCTCAGCTTATTTCAATTGCTGCAAACTCAATGCAAAGTGCAGAAGTACTTTGCGTTCAATTAACACTCATAAGGAAGGAGAGAGGAAAGGACAGAGTCTTGCCCTTCCCAGCTGGCTCCATCAAAAGCAAACTGCTGCAGCCTCTCTTCACTTGTGTGCCCTTCCTCATTAACAACTTTTACCATCATGGCCCCATTCTGATGTTGCTTTGACACTCGCAGCCAATCCAGTCCAGTCCCCTGCCATGCAGGAAGACACAATCCAAGTGCTCCCAACATACAACCCTCAATGCAAAATGCCTCCCTTTTACATCTGCTCATTACCCAACTCCAAAAAAGAGAAGCATTCCTTCCACCCAGCAACACCTTGGAATATGGCCTGTCCCACCATCCGTTAATTCAAAGCAAAGCAGGAACATCATAAATGACTAACAAGCATGGCATGTCTATATAAATAGAGTAAACAAGGGCCTGATTTGGTCAGCTGCTCCAACTAAAGTAGACCCGTTGAAGCAATTGTTGTAGGGGAAGTCAGCATGTGGGTCCTTGGTATCCACTGGACTTTGGTCCCAGGATCCCCCCATGGATACCAAATTCTGTGGATGCTCAAGTCCCATTACATACAATTTATTATTATTATTATTAAAGTGGGTTCTCGGTATCTGCCGGGGTTTGGTTCCAGGATCCCCCATGGATACCAAATTCTGTGGATGCTCAAGTCCCATTACATACAATAGTGTATCATCATCATCATCATCATCATCATTAAAGTGGGTTCTTGGTATCCGCTGGGGTTTGGTCCCAGGACTCACCATGGATACCAAAATCTGTGGATGCTCAAGTACCATTATAGACAATGACCTAGTAAAATGGTGCCGCTTATATAAAATTGCAAACTCAAGTTTTGCTTTTTGGAATGTTGTTTTTGGAATATTTTCAAGCCGCGCATGGATGCAGAATCTGTGGATACGGAGCACCAACTGTATTTGCTTTCCATGTTCTTGCCCCATTAAATGTCTTCTTTCCCTCTTGTTGCCTGGCCCCAATCTTTGATGTTGCTTGGCCATAAATGTCCTGGTTTTCATTTGTGAAATGTTCAAGGGTATATGAACAAAGTCTTAGGGAGGCCTGGGACTATGCTCATTTCTTACACAGAAGAAATGTATGGCATGCCAGTCCTTGCTTTCTGTGCTGGCCCTGCCTAACGCCGCTAGGTGGCAGCAGAGGGCGTTGCAAAATGCTTTGCTCTGGGAGGAGTTGGCACTTTGCAACTTTGCTGCTCAGTCTGGACTCTGCAGCTGCATGCCTTTCATACCTGAAAGAGCAGCACTGGGGTCTTTAGGGGGAAAGCGCTGAGGGTCTGGGTGGGTCCTCCTGCCAAAAAGAGAGAGACATCATAGCCATCCTTCGTGGCAAAGAATGATTGTTTGCTATTCCTTTTGCAACCTTTTAGTCCCATAAATCTAGGGAAAGGGGTAGATAATAATGCCTCGGAGGGGATGCCATTTTTGACTCCCTGCAAGATGGATAGAACTAATAGATTAATAGAACTTAAAACAGGAAAATAAAATTGTGAAAGACATGCTAGCTATAGAAGGGGCACCATTTTACTAGGCCAATGTCTGCAATGGAACTTGAGCATCTACAGATTTTGGTAGGTTCCTGGGAGATTTTGGCTGCATCTGCATGGCAGAAATAATGCAGTCTGACACCGCTTTAACTGCCATGGTTCCCTCTCACTGAATCCCGGAATTTGTACTGGGAAATCCTGGGGGAAACCACATTTTCTCAGCCCCTGGGTAATGCAATGGCGGCAAAGCTCCTTAGCAAGAAATCTTGCTCAGAAAACCCCAAGAGAAGGTCACTGTAATTCACTACAGTCAACTTGAAGGTACACAAGAAGAAGAAGAAGAATATACAGTCTGGAAAATGCTCTATCATGAATAGCAGCTGCTTGCTCTAGGGACCATGTATCCTTATACATAGGATGCCAGGCAAATGAGGCTAGAATGCAGTGCCAATGTTAGAAAAAGCAGCCTGCCCTTTCCTCTGGCAGTGGTGCCAAATGTTTGCTCATCTGAAAATCATCTATATTCTTAATTGAGGAAAGTCCAGCAATCCAAGGCTCACTGCAACTCTGCAAGGGAAAGTCAAAGCAAGGGAGCGATGTGCATGGAGGTACAGATGGATCTTTATTAAAAGCTGACATACCAAATTATGGTGATGCAAGGATATTTGCAATGCATTGCATTTCACCCAAACATCAGTGTAGGTCTCTTTGTGACCGGAGTTCATTTAGACTGTAGAAACAACACTCTTTTGACACCACTTTAAGTGCTGCAGCTCCATCCTTTGGAATCCTGGGATCTATAGTTTTACAAGGTCTTTAGCCTTTCCTGTCAAAGGATCCTGGTGCCTTGCCAAACTACAAATCCCAGGACTCTGTTGGATGGAGCCCTGGAAGTTAAAGTGGTGTCAAAGTGCATTATTTCTACAGTGTAGGTACACCCCAAGATGATGCAGAAAAGCCTGTGACCTTCCGGATGCTGGGACCGCAGTTCCCAGTATTCCTCCCCATTGGCTAAGGATGCTGGGATATTCAGTCCAAGCATATCTGGAGGGATTTAGTACTCCCACTTCTGATGTGGAAGGTCTGTGATGCGAAACACTTAGGATCTTCCCACCCAGTTATCATAGAGAGCAGCTATGCTAGGATGGATGGTAACCATTAGGTGAGGTTGCCCTACTCTACCAACCCTTGTGCCTGCTCTTTGGACTGCTGCTCCCATCATCCCCCTCACTGCTGTGCAAAAAAAGAGGGGGATTCCCCCCCCCCATCCTGGAGTTTAAAAACACATTATACACCAGATGAATTTGGAATAGTTATGAAAAATTGCTTCCATCTTGCGCTTTAACAAGACAAGGCAGATGTCCAGAAAACAGCCGTGTTTCCCTTCACTTTCCTATCAGACCATGCAGGGAAAGGAGACAAGGAAGGGCGCTTTGCCGAAAATCCTGGTGTCCCTCTGCTGCAGGTGCTGCAGACCAGATGGACTTCCAGTAGCTCAGCCCTCCGCCTGTTTTCACTTTGCTTAACACCTGCCCTCTGTGATCTCCGTTCTCTGCAGACAGCAGATGGATGGAGACGTTTTGCAGAACACATCCACCCATTTCAAAGGCTTTCCTCCGACTTGGAGCATCTTGGCCTGAGAAAGGAACAGGCAAACCAAAACAAATGAACCTCCAGTCTCCTCCTCCCAAGGTGATGAATTCATCCCAGTACAGAATGGCAGTAGTTTGCATATTTCTTGTCAAATAGTCGCAGATGCAAATGACCCCCAAAAAGCCGGTGCAATTCGAGGCTGCGGCAACAGGAACTTAGGGCCCAGATCAAGGGAAGTTGCATGATGCCAATTTATTCTGCTTTGGTCAGACTTGGTCTGAAATCGCTGTCCAGTTCTGGGCATCACCGTTCAAGAAAGATGTGGACAACCTGGAATACATCCAAAGTAAAGTGACCAAGAGGATCCAAGGTCTGGAATCCAAGGATTTTGAGGAAGAACAAACAATGCATTAATTGACACAGTGCTGATACCCTTCAAACCAGCCAACTGCCTTTGTTTGCTTTCAGTATCAAATCGATGTAAAGTCTTTGCTCTTGCTGGTTCAAATGCTTTGCCGTCAGCAATACAAGAAGAGCAACTTAAAAAGATGCCGCATTATCAATGCAAATGTCCCCAAAATAGTACTGCGAGTACCACCATTCCAACAAAGAGGTGGTCAGTTTTTGGAATCATTGCACATTCCTCCATGCACCTTAACTCAGCCATGGATCCATGGGTACCCTTCCCTGCAAACCATGTTCATTTGGAAGCCATTAGCCCAAAGATAGCGAGAGATGCTGACATGTCAAGAGGCAAAGCCTGGCTAAAGCATTGGTCCAGAGAAGGGGGGAATAAAGGAAGCCAGGCTTGTTAACACCTGTCCAGCGAGCGCCCAACAACTTCCTTATTATCTCTCATTCACAATTGGTTCGGAGGCCCAGGATTTGGCAGGCATCCAGAGCGTTCCAGAAGAGTTTCTCCTCTGTGATTCCATACCTTCCAACATTTCTCAGATGGAAACCAAAGCCTCATTCCCACTACCTTTTAAAACGGATTACAAATCAGTTTGAACCAGTTTAAATGATCCTGGTTTGCACTTGAACCAAATCACTGAAGTGACTCGGAGAGGGGGGCCGTGCCCGTGTGCTAGACCCATTTAACCCACGTCTTTTCGACACTGATTTTTCCCCACATCTTTTTCGGTAAATCGATTCCGCGCAAGTGTGAACCAGATGCGGATCGGAATCGATTTAAATTGGCCCTTCGACTGGCTGGAGCAGGTCCATTTTGAATCGATTCATTTGTCAATATGAACCACAAGTGGGTTGTTTTATTTTATTTTGCAGCAAGAAAATGCAATCTGGGCAGATGTAGTGTGAACCACGCTCTGCTGCCAAACCGATCCATCAATTTGGATTGCAAAGTGATTTATTTGCAAGTGGGAATGAGGCCCAGGACATATCAGAGTGTGGTCAAGATGGGAAAAGTTATTAATGATTACAGAGAAGGACAAGACATTGCCTTCCTCTGAGGCTGAGAGCGTGTGATCTGCCCAAGGTTGTTTTATGCAATCATTAAAGGTATAGGAGCTCTCTCAATTTTTCAACCTGGCAACTCTCGCACAATGGCATCAAGACTTTCCCTCTCAAAAAAAAAAACCCCAAAATGTAGTGGGACAATCTCTGAAAGGGCAGATTTGAAGCCAAGTCAGTTTTAGAAAGCTCAAGGAAAACTGAAACAATAATGACAGTCTATAGATACGCTGGTTTAAAATATAGCTTTCTTGGTAGGATTTTCTAGTACCTTTTCCTTCCTTTGAAATTAACATCATTGTTCTTTGAACTGATCATTTATCCCCAAATTGAGGACTCTACAGATGCACCCAAACACTGTGCGCCATCGGAGGCTGGCATCTTCCATGTCAACATGGTGGAGAATCCACTCTGTATTCTAGTTTGAATGCTAAAGGAGCTGCCCAAGGTGCGGACATGATTTAGGAGATATCTTTCATCACTTTGGAAAACTCCATTGAAGTTTAAACTAGAACCCAGAGCAGATGCACCAACTCCTCCTGAGATGGAGGCCACCAGCTCTTTGTGGCATAGACAGAGAATTGGGGAAGAGATGGGGAAAGGGTTTGTCAATGCATGTCCTCACTCCACTTCTCTTGACTAGTGAACATTTAAAAAATATATCCTTTTGCAAACCGAGTAGCAAATAGGATTTGGTCTCTTTTGGACTTAAGAAACAAAACAAAACACCGCAGCTTTTTGAACTGTATTATACGAACCTGAGACCTCAGATCGCCCGCCAGACACTTTCTTCCTGCCAAAATCAGGGATTTGAAAACAGACACATAAAAACACACCATAAATGCAGTACTTTGTTCCTTCTAGCCTGGGGTGGGTTGGAAGGATTGGGGTGGGACCGGGCTTCGCTTGGTTTGGGACTTGGTTTGGAGTCCAGAACGGTAGCAAAGGGTCTCTTTTTTGGAGGGAATAACCAACTGGAGAGAATTATGGGTCAAGCCAGGAAGCCCAGCACCGGGTTATTTAGTTATTTGTTATTTTTTAAAGCCAAGTAGAAATGTAATGTTGAAGGAGTGAGTTCCGGTTGGAAGCAGAAAATCATTTCATCAGGGCCCAAAACGCAGGAAGATAAGGAAGAGAGTGGGAGGTAGGTCAGTCGTATCTAGGAAAGGAAAGAAGGAAGAAGGAAATGTCCAGATTCCATGCTTCCAAAACAGAAACCTGATCTGGGTTGCCAACAATGAGAAGGGAATGGGGAAATTGCACATGCAACCCAGTTCTTTTGCTGACATTCTTCCACTGCAAATGTAAAAATGACCATTCCAATCACGCTCAATTTTCAGGGTCCATCTAATGCTTCCTATTTATTTTTATTTAGGGTATTTATACTCCACTCTTCAGCCCTAAGGATCTCAGAGAGGTTTACAGATAGTTATTCGGACCTTTCTATGCTTTCTAGTCCTGAGTGGTCTAGTCCTGCTTGCTCTTGGTGTGTCTCCAACCTGCCAAGAGGGCCACAAAATCAGCCTCAGGGCCACATGCAGCCCCATGGCCACCCCTTCTCTGCCATCAGTCTCTGCCACTCTATGTTAAAATGTTTTGCAAAAAGCCCGGGTCTTTCAAGAACATGGTCCACCCATCTTCAGTCCAAAGAACAAACATTTGACATGCCTTCCGCCAGCTCATTCTCATCAGACAACACACAGCGGATTGTTCTGCAGACAAGGCCAATAGTGTTTTGGTTCCTCTGACATTTCCAAGCGGGGTTTCAATTTTCTTTGGTGGCACCCACTTGCTCTTAGGCCCTTGTTCCATACTGGGTGGCATTGTTGCCGGCAAGACGCTGTGGACCGACCGGCTCCGTTACATCACCCCATGCAGCGGAGGCATCCAAAGCCACCAGAGCCAAGGAAAAGGCCCTCTCTTTAGGATCTGTATCGTCCAGCAGACCTCTTGTCGCCAAGCTGGGATCGCAGATGGCCTGAGCGTGGGCAGGGCCCAAGGATGTACCCAGGCCAGGATGGCGCTGGCTCAGAAAGAAATGCCCCCGAGTCTGTCTCAATGCAACCCTGGAATGACCGGCCACCCATGGGACCTCTTGTTCCCAAGCCTAAAATGACGTTCCTAAGGAGGCGTGTGGAGGTGGCGCTGATGGTGGACAGGCATCGTATTAATAGTTCTCATTAATGGATTAAGACTGCTCCCTTTATGCTGTTGTTATGCACCGAGATAAAAACTGGCGACAGCAATTGAGAAAGCGTCTGAGGCTTGGCACTCCGTGGCTGCGTCTGTTTAGGGCTGGGTGGCAAGAGGAAGGGGGAATGACCCCCGGGATGGAAGGGAAACATTCTCCAGATATTTCCATCTTGCTACGGTCAGGAAAGCGGAGAGGAACAATCGGACTCCTCTGCGGAGTTGAAACTTAAGCTCTGGGTCAATGGGTGGGAATGTGGGAAGGTTCCCACTCGATCTTGCCTTTTCAGCAGTGCTAGAAGCATTTGGATGAGGCCTCACTAGCTAGCCACGTTTCAAAACCTATTATTATTATTATTATTATTATTATTATTATTATTATTATTATCATTATTATCATCATTATTATTTCCTGCCTGTCTTTTCCTCAGTTCGTGGCTCAAAGTGGCTTAAAACAATTAAAAAAACCCCACACCTATAGGAGATAACCGCATCAACGTGCGTCTCCATTGCATTTGCACATTTCCTTTCATGTGATTGCAGCGTTAGCAGTAACATTATAGAAACACTTCTTTCTGCATTTGTGCAATTGTGAGACTCTTTGGCTACAGAGAGCTGACTGTAAATGGACAGGTACAAAGCATATTATAGTTGTGGAACTGGGATGGAACGTAATATGATTCAGAAAGATCAAGTCATGACTCTTGTCCTAAATTTTCAAAGCAAGGTAATGCAGGTCCTTCATATGCAAGACACTAACAGGGTCATTTCCCCTCAACAGATTAAGAAGCAATGGCTGGGAAGCAACAGCCAGCTTTTTGGTTTCACTGAAACCTGTTTTTGACTTGATTAAGAGTCTTGCAAAGTCCAAATGTTAATCAATGTTGGCTTAATTGCAAATACTTGAGCACTTTAGGAGCTCTTAAATATTGCATGAACAGCCGGAGACATATCCTCAGTGTCCAGGGGACCCATCTATCAGGACCCAGCAAACCTATAAAATGACTCACCTGCAAAGCCTAGAAATAAATCAGTGAAAAATATTTTGCATCTCCAGATGAATGCTAAAGCTGGTTTTGAAGTAGGAAGGGATCTTTAAATAGGGAGGAAAAGATGTCCAAGCCCAAAGAAATGCAAGCAAGAAAGAAAACTTGTGCCGCTGGAGTGACCTAATCTCCCGCGACAGCAATTCCAGACAATTATTTCTAATCCTTCTCAAACTTAAAGGGCAGGAGAAGCGGAACTTGAAAAACATGAAAGTGGGACTGGGAAAGTGTCTGAAAGCAAAGGATGGAGACATTGAGCGCAGATGGAAAAGATGCAAGACAGTAAAGAACGGCACACTTTTAGATGTGACATTGTGACATGCATCTCTTCCTTGGCAATGGGCTCAAGAAACCAAGGACTCGCTCTTGGATTGAGGTCCTACAACTGATGAATTTATTATGCCTCGCCTCAAATGCAAAGGCAACGCTGGCAGGGATTTTTGGTTAGCAAATCTACCTTGTTGTAGTCTGAATTTTAAAGGAGATATCCAAGCGGCTGGAGCCATTTTAAGAGGGAAAGCCCAGCATTGTTGATGCTGACTTTAAGGTCCACACTAAGCTTGAATCTACACTGCAGAACTAATGCAGATTGGCACAACCTTAAGGGCCATGGCTCCATCCTATAAAATCCTGGGATTTGTAATTTGTTTGGCACCAAAGCTCTCTGGCAAGGAAGGCCAAATATACCTCAAAACTACAAATCCCAGATTTCCATAGCATTGAGCCATGGCAGTTAAAGTGGGGCCAACCTGCATTAATTCTGTAGTGCGGATGCAACCATTGTCTTATGCTCTCCAAGGAGAAACACTTGTTTTTAACATATAAATCCCATGGATGGGATATATTCTTCCATAAGAATCCACCAGTTTTAGGCCTGGCTCCGGAGGCCCAATTGCAAGTCTCAAATTATTTGGAAGCCCCACTGACTTTTCCAAAAAGCAGGGCCTTATGGGTTGCAACCCCAGAATTGGAAAGCAATCTTCCGTGGGCACTTTCCCTTGCCCTCCCACGCTTAGGGCTTTCTGCAGATCAGTTACATTATTTTGTGGATTTTTAAAAAAGAAATCTGATTTTTTTTCTTGCTTTAACCTTATTATTAATCATTTTGTCCAACTGCTTCAGTACATTGTTTCAAGAGCTTCAAGCAGAGGCCCATCTGAAAAGTTTCATCCAAAAGAAAAGGAACAAAACCATAATGGGGTAAAAAATCATTTCCTGAGGGTTGTCCTTTTCTTGGCTTCCAATGTGGAACCCATTAGTGGCGAAATCCACTCCTTCCACAAGCCCCAGCCTCCTAATTGTGCTTTTCACTAGCATTTACGGCACAGAAGAAAGCTTTGTTGGACCGCTAGTATCTCTTACCCACAGGAAATTAAATAAAGTCGCCTTTTCAAATGGCTGTCAAAACAAGCAAGGCTGCCGTGCTTTCCGTGCTTTCGCCTCTAAGCCCTTATTTTTTTTTTACTTCTGGGTTACTTTTGTTTTAATTTAATCCAGAGTCAGGGCTCTCCAGACAGATGGCTGCTCCGCTCTCTGCGGCAAAGGCCTGCAGATGTCTATGGCAGTGTCCTCTTCCATTAGGAGTGCAGGAGCAAAGGGGAATCTGGAGAGGTTTGCATTGAACAGGGAGGCAGGTTTCTGCATCGTCCGTAACTGCAACCATGTGTGCGTTATCCTGGGAACACTGACACACACATATCTATGTGGCCTGGATCTATTTGGCTAGTCTACACTAGAGTAGACACACACACATCTCTGTGTGGCCTGGATCTATGCGGCTAGTCTACACTAGAGTAAACCCCTTGAAATAGCTGTTGAATGGACCGCCAGCACATACTGTCAGTACGTCTAACCAAGCCGAAACTAACAATTCGATTTAGACTGTTTGTCTGTCTATGAATTCCATCTATCTATGAGAGACATGGGCTGCGTCTGCACTGCAGAATTGATGCAGTTTGGCACTGCCATCATCTCCCATTTTGGCCAATGGTCTGAGATTCTGGGAGATGAAGTCCAAAATCCCTTAAAGAGCCCAGTTTGGGGACCACTGCTTTAGATCCTTTGCTATGAGCCTCTAAATTTTACCCTCGACTTATCCCCAGGTCATGGCAAAATCCATAATTTTGGTCCCAAAACCTGCCCTCGACTTATACACGAGGTCGGCTTATAGTCGAGTATATATGGCAATCTTTAATGAAGCCTTTTGGTATGTCTTGTTTCGACTTGCAACCTAAAGCCTGCAGAAAAGAAAACAATCTGATTTAGCTCCAGTGTTAAGTTGTGTAGATGTGTGTGTGTGTGTTTTAATAGGGAGAAAAAGGAAAATATCTCAAGAGCCTTACAGTGGCCCCCTTTTATCCTCTGGCTTACTCAGTAGCAGCACAATCGGAAAGACTGGGGCAAAGAGAGTCTCCTTTGGACACACCTAAAGAATAACTGCCGCATTCTTGGAGGGAGTTATCTCTGGAATGTCTCCCTGGCACCACCTTCTCCCTTTCCACAAAGGCGGCCTCCAATAATAACTGTAATGGCCTCCGCATCGGAGGTACAAATCCCGTCAGGTTTAAACAGGGTCACGTTTCATCAGGTTGCCTTAATGGGCCTTTCAAGAAAGCGGCGCACCACATTTTTGGTTTATTTTCCAAGTCCTTCGCATTCCAGAAATGCAAACCGTCACCTGCTTATCTAGGAGCAAACCCCGCTGAACTCAGTCGAACCTCCTCCTGAGGAGACCCATAAAGGAGCCTAAGGAAGGCATGAAAAACGTATCGGGACACTCGCCAATGTTGGAACAAGACTTTCGAAAACACCGGTTGTCTTTGAGCCAAGGAATACATGGCATTAAAATAACTCTGCATGTTTCCAGCAACAATGGCGTGGGTCTTGTTTCCAAGAGATGGCAGGGAGATAACTTTCTATTTGGTAATCAAAGGAAGGAAAGGCCGTCTTAAAAATACTTGTGGTGTTGTGGTTTTCTTACCATGAAAGCCCTAACTTTGCTTTAGGGTCACTGTAGGTTGGAAATGATTTGAAGGCTCACTACAGAGTTTATCACACTGGGGCTAATTTTGGCATTAAAGAGAGATTGAAGCGCATTTAAAGCATCCTGCAAATAAAGCGAAAATGGTGAGTAATCGCACAAATGATTATCACACGCAATTGAGCAAATAAAGCGATGTCGGAAACGCATTGTCTCTGAAATCCCGAAAGTAAAAAGATGCGCGTTAATGCTTCTTTGTGACCACTTTAATGGCGGGTTTTGTGCGACGGCGTGTGAAATCGTTTTGTGTCATTACATGATTATTCTGGGATATTCACGGGATAAACTCCCGATCTCCTTTGTGTGATAAACTCTAGCAACAAATTTCCCTGAGTTTCTTTTCTGGGGACAAAGGAGGGATATAAATGTATAACATAACAGTCATTATCATTATCATCATTCTGAATGTTTTTATAAAACTGGATAAGCTTTTGAAGACTGGCGACGGGCTTTTGGGGATTGCAAAAACAAGGTTCACTTTTGCAGCCCTGTTCTCGGGGACAATATTACTTCCAAAAACGTAACCGGCCCAAGACCTGAGTTTGGTTGGGATGGAGGGGAAGAGGACTAACAAAAGACACAATAGAGAGGTTTATAAGCTATTTCCTTTTCTCTTTCTTGATGGCTTGGAACTGAACCCTGGTCTCCAGAGTCATAGTCCAAAGCTCAAACCACTATGCCATGCTGGCTTCTGAAAAGGACTAAAATGTCTCTCCCTGTATCCCATCCAAAAAGGGAGAATTGGGCATCTATGCTCAGAGAGGTCCCCAATAGGATGCTGCCCAAGATGGTCCATGTCCTAACAAGGGCTGCAGAAGAAAGCCAAGCCCTTTCATCCTCTGGTATCCTGCAGCACTCTCTCCTGAAAACACCCATGTTTTCCTGAATCATCCCTTTCTGAACTGAGCCTTCACCCCTTTGCTTCAGGCGATAAGTAGGTTACGTCAGAGAGGAGTAAGGAGCTGCCAGCCAGAAGAGAGTTGGCACAGATTTTGGCTGAGGTCAACTTGCCAATTGATCGGCTGCGATCGGCAATCCTTTCTCCAGACTGTGGTGCAATTGCTTCCTAATTCATTTGCATGGGATTCTGCAGCAGAGGCAGCCAGCCAAAGCTTTGGGCAGATCACCTGAACCGGATAATGTAAAGCAACACCTGCCCTTGCAACACTATGGGAGGGAAAGCAGGAGGAGGCAGCGATGGCTGGAAGGAAATGGAGGAGCCATTGGGAGAATTCAAAGATATAGCCATGTTAAATGGCTGTAGAATCAGTATCTAGAGAGATCTTGCAGCACCTTTGAGACTCACCAAAAGAAAGATGTTGGCAGCATGAGCTTTCGTAATGCATCTGAGGAAGTAGACTGAAGCCTATGAAAGCTCATGCTGCCCATTTCTTTCTTTCGGTGAGTCTCAAAGGTGCTACAAGATCATTCTACATATTATTATTATTATTGCATCTAAATACATCTGAGGAAGTAGACTGAAGCCTACGAAAGCTCATGCTTCCAATTGCTTTCTTGCAGTGAGTCTCAAAGGTGCTACAAGATCTTTCTATATACATTTGGACATTGCTACTAGACCTGTCACTTGGGAGTTGGAAAAAGAGCCAAGAAAAAGAACATGGTGGCTTCATGTCACTGGAGCATTGAGTCCATTCTGGGTTTTGGATCCCTTTAGAAAGGAGCTATCCAGGATAGGGCTCACCATCTTGCAGATTTCTTTCCAAATCTGGATTGAAACCTGGTCAGTTTACCATCAGCTGATGGAACCATAGGATCGTATCCTCCTAGAGTTGGAAGAGACCCAAGGGCTATCCAGTCCAACTCCATTCTGCCATGCAGGAACACCAAAGCATCCAGACTCTGGTTTAAAAACCTCCCAACAATTTTCACAACCCTGCGGGAAACCAGAAGTCCTACTGAAAGGATGATCCTGACTTTGGTGTCCAATTATCTGTCTGTCTGTCTGTCTGTCTGTCCATACAGCTATCAGATAGAAGACAGAGACAGACAAAGAGACAGACATCGCTTTCTCTGAGTAAATCTGGAAACGCTGTAATGAGAGCTGGAGGCCTTTGTGTGTATATTATTCCTGGCTGCAACCCTTTGCTGGAAGCTGGAAACAGAGAATCTCTACAAAGGAACCAGTTCATTTTGTTGAACCTTTGCTTGAACTCCCCTTCCAAAGGAGAACAAAGAGGATTTCCCCCCTTTTCTGTGTTTTGCCCCCTTCTCTCATTTGTCTCTCGGAGCGATTCATGGCGGTCTTCTATAACCCGATTAGCGCTAGGGAGCCTCTGCCAGGACTTTTTAAAAATCACTTTTCCTCTCCCATCATCATCAGCCTCCTCTTTGGAGCCAAACTGCCTGGGTGTCCCAAGGAAAGCGGGCCAAACCTTATCCTCCAGAGTTACGTGGATAATATCACTCAGATTAGAATCTGGCCTGCAAAGGCAAAACTTGGAAGTAACTGGTTACTTTTGAGGTAGTTCCTTAAAATGAGTGACTTTCCTTGCGGGCGTCATCCCTCTTCTCCAGCATCACAGCTCAAATTATCTTCTGATCTTATTTACTTTCTTCGCTGTCCATCTCTTGGATCCTTATCTGGTGATGGGGAAAACAACAGCTCGGACCATTCTAACTTTAGTACTAAGTTGTGTATCTTTACACTTAAAATCTTGTCTAGTTCTTCTATGGCTGCCCTTCCCATTCCTATTTGTCTTCTGATTTCTTGGCTTCAGCCTCCATTCTGATCCATATTTGATATATCCTATGTTAGTCTTCAAATGCTGGTGGTCCAGAAAGAATTCCAGACTATTGGCCACACTGGCTGGAGTTAGGGTTTGGGGTTCATGTTAGTTTTAGGGCTAGAGCCAGGGCAAGAGCTTCTAATAAGGTTAAGGTTCAGGTTCAGATTAGGGTTACGGCTAGAGGCAGGGCAAGCACTATCGCTAGGGTAAGGGACTGGGTTGGGGTTCATATTCAGGTTAGGGCTAAAGCCAGGACAAATGCTTTTGCTAGGGTTCAGGTTTCAGATTCACATTAGAGTTAGGGCTAGTGCCAGGGCAAAAACTATCTAGAAGCTGAACTCCAAAACATCTGGAGAGCCAGAGATTGAGAAGCACAACCGTATACTTCTGTGCCCAAATCCATGGGCATCTGGGCAGCAAGGTGTCCCCAGTGGGTCTTGCCCAGCCAAGAGTAACTCAAGCCAAAGTAACTCATGCCCAACCAAGAGTAACTCAGGCTCAAGCCAAAGACCAGAAGCAGTTCTCATGACAAGAGAGTGGCCAAATCTTCCAGGCTGCACCTGACCCCCTGAAATCCCAGGTCAACCCATTGTGTTTTATATTAAGCCCAGATGGAGATTATCCTTTCGTCAAAAAGAAGGATCTCTCCAATGGTTACAGAGGGCCAGCTGGTGTTTCGCTCTTCTATTCCCCGCAGAGCAATATATATAAGCAGCCGCCGTTCAGCCGAGATCCCAGTTCGAAACCTCCGTCTTCCAAACGCAGAAACCGGGGCACCGGATGCTCCAAGCAGAATGCCTCGAATTAGCACTGCGCCTCCATTTAAAAATAAATCTTCTGATAATTCAGAATCAAGGAGAAGTCATCCAAGGCGAGAGTCGATATTTTCTTAAAGAAGCTTTTTCTAAACAAACCCAAACCAGTCTTACATGATCCACAAGGGGTCACTCGCTCTCTTGGAAGACATAATAGCTTGGAAAGGGACTTTAAGGCCTCATTCCCACTTACAAATAAATCAGCTTGCAATCCGAATTGATGGATTGATTCGACAGCGGAGTACGGTTCACACTACATTTGCCCCAATTGCATTTTTTTGCTGCAAAATAAAATAAAGTAACCCACTTGTGGTTCACATTCATGAATGAATCGGTTCAAATGAGCCGGTCGAAGCGCAAATTTAAATCAATTCCGATCTGCATCTGGATCACACTTGCGCAGAATTGATTTATTCAAAAAGATGCAGAAAAAATCAGCGTCAAAAAGGTGCAGGTTAAATGGATCTAGTGCATGGCCCCCTCTCCGAATTGCTTCAGCAATTTGGTTCAGGTGTGAACCAGGCTCATTTGTACCAGTTTAAATTGATTTGCGATCTAGTTTAAAAGGCAGTGGGAATCAGGCCTAAGAGTAACATTAAACATGGATTAATTGTAATGGTCCTAATGAGAAGTAACTACATCACTGGTCCCAAAGTGCCCAGATTAGCAACAGCGAAACGTCCCACCTTAAAACAACAAAATGAAACTCCTGTTTCAAAAGCAACAAAACTGAAATAATTTCAACAGCTCAGTTTTAAGGGGATGCACCATCAAAGCTGTTTTGCATCGAAACCGCAATAGAAAAAGGAGTCCAGATGCAGGAGATGCTCTGAAGATGTTGGCTTCAATCTGCTGGGAATGGAGAATATAAACCACTTAGAAGATCTCAAGAAGACAAGACAGCTGAGGACTTGGAAAAGTTATTTCTTTGGACCAAAGCTGCTGTTTTTAATTATTTATTATTGTTTTTAATTATTTATTATTTAACTCGTGGGAGCAAAAAAGGCATCGGAAAGTAGGTTGGGGAGTCCTATTTCCTCCAAGGATACTGGGAAATGCCAGGGCTGCCATTGCAATGAGTCACAAGGTTCAGTGGCACAGCTTTCCAAAGCCAAACTAATATATACATATATATGCCAATGTGTGAAACCAGCCAAATAAGTTGAATGAAGAGAGGTAGGAATTGCCTTTATTTTGGATCCATCCCAAGAAAGAAGTCCTTAGCCTCACAACCTGAACCAAAAAAACCCAAAACAGTGTGACCGTGCGCATAGATATTGTCGTTTTCCATGTATCTCAGAAACATGCTCGATTCTAGGGAATCCATGGTGGTTTGGGTTTTGTTTTTTCAGTTTGCCAAATATGCTTGCTTTTTAAAAAAAGAAATACTGAAAAAAATAAGGACTTGGCTCCACAAAGACACAACTGTAAGAAAGCTTGTAATTTGCCCAAATAAAACTTAATTTGAGCCATGAAATAGCTGCGGTTTATTGTGTAATATATGTGCTATGTGTTTTAATTTAATAGAATGCAATATAATTGCATGCCAATGGAGTTTTTTAGTGTTATTTTGAGAGCAACCCCAAGCTGTTCACGCAAAGCACACGGCTCCCTTTATAGATAGCGCACACGAGGCGAGCCACAAATCAATTGAATGAAGAGGGACAAATCATAAAGGACTTCACCCCTTTGCCTAGAAAGTAGGTCTAGGATGGTATCCTTTTCCCAGATCTTGCAGAAGAGGTCTCTTGTTCTTCCTTTGTTGCTGTCACCTTCTACTTCTCTGCATTGATTTTTATAGACTACTTGTCCCTGAGCACAAGTCCTTGAACATTGCATCTAGGGTTCACACCCTTTCATTTTTGTTTCTCCGCTGTCCTTAACTGCAGGAAGAGTTTCATCTGTTATCCATTGAGGCTTCTCTCTTTCTTTTTGGCTGCAGAGACTGCCTTTTTGCATCCTTCGCTCACAATGTCCCTGGCTTCAGCCCAAGTTCTTCAATTAGGCTCAATAGCGCATGTCTGTTTTTCACATTCCCTTTAAATTTGGCTTATGGTTATATTGGTAGGTTTTTCCTTAAGTCTTATTGATACGATTCGGTCAGACTTTGCGTTATATCCTTTGAAGCCTTTGCTACATCTCTCCTCACTATTAATGCCACCCCATTTCTTCTTAGATTTTCAGTTCTGTATTTATCTGACTCAAAATGTCCCATTCCTGTCCACTTTACTTTGCTTGCCTCAAGAACTGCAGTGTTTATAGCTTCTTCTCTTACTATCTCTAGCTTCCCCAATTCATGCTTCTTACATTGCATCTTCCCATAATATGTTGTGCAGCTTTAGACTTTTATTTCAACAATTGAACATCCTTTCGGCTTGAGTCCAGTTGTATCATTTAACCTCACTCATGGCTGTCTTCCATATGGCTCATTGAGTATCATCCAACCTGGGAGTCTCATCTTCTAGTGTTGTCTCTCGTTTCATTTTGGATTCTCCCATCATAGGGTTCAAATCCCATTCAGCCAGGGAAAGCCATCAGGTTGATCTGGGGGCAAGTCACATTCTCTTAGCCCCAAAGGAAGGCCAATTGCAAACCTCCTCCAAATAAATTCTTCCAAGGAAAGAAGGCATATGGTTGCCTTGCAAGCAGCGTCAGGATAGCAATAGTTGGAAGAAGGGCCGGTTTCTGGGTGGGGAACACGCACCCCATGCCCTCCATCCAGCTGGAAACAGGTTGCTATAAACAGGCGGAAGTGTTGGGAAGTTTGGGATTTGATCACGCTTTTCAGACGCTGCATTAAAACCTTCATTAAAAGGGGATTTGGTGACCTCACTTGTGGAAACACTAGAGCAAGCGGAGGGGAGCAATGGTGCCCTTCGTAATTAAATTTTGTGTGGCTGAACCAAAAGAGGAACGGGGGAGTGGGATCACAGAACGAATCGGTCAAAAAGAGCATGGCATTCTTGATAGCTGGTGACCCAGAACGTGAAGCAGTTGGAGACATGGAAGAGAGAAGAGAAGAGAAGAGAAGAGAGAAAGCATGCTAACTGTCTGAGATGCAAAATACAGATGTCACCAAGGTTGAATCCCTATACTTACAAAACATGGATCTGGAAGGAGAGTTGAGGGACATTATGTCCAACCCACTGAGCAAGGAAGGCTCTGTGGTTCAGGATGAATGACGGGAGGGTTGGGAACCTGAGGCCTACCAAGCCTATTAGGGATGATGAGAGTTAGAGTCCAGCCTCTGGAAGGCCACCAGTTCTCTGACCCAGCCCTACCATATATCCTTGCTGGATGCCCATCCAAATTCTTCTGGTGGTAGTCTGTGCCATTGCCAAAGGTTGAGATGCGTGTGTATGTCTGAACTGACCCCAACATTCAATTCGGATCACAAGTCAGAAAGCAACCCCATTTGACCCAAGACTAATTTGGAGGCTGCCTGGTGCAACTCAGGTCTGGATCCAATTGACTCCTCCATGAAAGGGTGACTTAGGATCTCGTCCCTTATTTCTTTTGCAAAAACGTATTTGTGTGCAAAACACAACGCTCTGCTTAAAATGTTTCTCCTGCCAAACTCAACCTTGTTTACACAAAAATATTTTTCTCCTTTACACACACACACACACATGATCTGGAAAGGTGAAAAATCTCAGCAGTGGCTGCCACTGTTTCCAAAGGACATCAAGAACAACCATTTTTAGTCTACAGACCTCCCAATGTTTCGAACATCAGTTCCAGTATGGCCGATGGTGAGAGATCACCACGTTAACTGCCATGGTTCAATGCTATGGAATTCTGGGATTTGTAGTTTGTTGCGGCACCAGAACTCTCTGACAGGAGTCTAAATACCTCACAGAAGTACAAACCCCAGAATTCCACAGCACTGAGTCATGGCAATTAAAGCACTATCAAACTGGATTATTTCTGCAGTGCAGATCTGACCCCAGTATTGCTAATCCAGCACTCAAACCACTTTATCATGTTGGCTCCCAAATTTATGGTGATCTCCTCCTTATGGTTTTCTTGGCCAGATTTCTTCAAAGGCACCATTGCCCTTATAAACTTGCATGAAACATGGCCACACAGCCCCAAAAACCCACAAAGATCTATGGATGCCGGCCATGAAAGCCTTCGATCCATTGCCTTGCTTTTGGGCTGAGAATGCATGACTTTGTCCAAGCCAAACTTTGTGTCTGAGTGGGCATTTGAACCCAGAAACTCAATCCAACACCCAAAGCACCACACCATACTGATTTCTCAGTCTTGTTGTCATGTGTTGCCAAGTTCACATTGATATGCAGAGACTCTTTCCTAAGCTTTTCTTGGTGAGACTTATTCAGAGGAGGTTTTGCCAATGGCTTCTTCTGAATATATTCCACAGCACACAATATTCTCTGGCAGTCTCTCATCTCAGTACTAACCAGGCCTGAACATGCTTAGCTTCTGAGATCAGAAGTTGGACCTATGGTGGTATATGCCATTAACAAGAGAGCCAGTGTGGTTTAGTGGTTTGAGCATTGGGAGACCGGGGTTCAAATCCTCGCTCAGCCATGGAAACCCACTGGGTGACGTTGGGCAAGGGACACTATCTCAGACTCAGAGGATGGCATGGGCTAACCTCTTGGAAGAAACTTGCCCAGTGTCTTGCCCTTAGAGTTGCCATAAGTCGGAAATGACTCCAAGGCACACAACAACAACAACAACAGCAACACTAACAGGATGCTAGTCTTTTGTTTTCTCCCAACTGTACCTCCTTTGACAGTCTGAACCCAAAGGATAAAACCTTATGGACATTCCCAGTTTGGTTTTGGGGAGATGGTCTGGAGGGAGGCAGAAACTGGTGCCCAGTGGCTTCCCATCTATTTTAAGCCTTGTGGGTTTTTTAAAAAGTGGGGAGAGAAAACTGCAGACATGTTACATGACGTCTCCTGTTTAAATCCCAGAAAGCTGCTCCGTCAACATCATAAAAACAGCTGTTCCTTCCATCTTTTTGTTTTAAAAACATACAATTTTTGGAGGGGGAGCCTATAATGCAAATACTTTTTATTATCAATGAGTGACTGGTATTAGCTTTGTGTCTGGATGTAAATTATCAAAACAAAACTATGCAGCAAAAAGTTGGTAAACGCTCTCTTTTTGCTGTACAGTATAGTTTTCTTCTCCTTAAAAAAACAACAGTACTGAAAAGTCTTATAAGCCAAAGTGCATTTTCCTTTTTTTGTCCATATACGCATTGCACCATACATAAATAATTACATTGTAAAAATGACTCCATAATTACAAGTATAATATATATATTTTTTTATAAAATATATATATATATATATATATAATATATATATATATAAAAACTTTTATATTAAATCTAGGTAGATGATATTTTGGGACAGTCTGGTGTTCCGCTTGGCTCTCCCTCAAAGGTTGATGATGATGGCTTATCTGTGGTTGTTGTTCAGCAAAATTTCTAGCCAACAAGGGCAAGAGGTGATAAACTGTCTCGAATAACAGGGTCCCCAGCCTTTTGCAAAACTAATCCGGACGCTGTTGGGGTCGTAAGGCCCGTCGGGATACTCCAAGTCAGTGGTGTGTTGTAAAAGGCAAGATTTCTCGTAATCGAAGACCTTTATCGAATAGCCGGGCATCACTTTGCGCACGATCAAAGTTCGACAGTTGGGAATGTCCAGTGTTGGCGAGTTGACAAAGATTGGGTGATCGCTGCGATTGTAAGCCCAGACGCCATCCGGCTCTTTGCTGAGCAAAATCCCATACCCGATCTTACTCCGAGTCCGCCGGACAGTCTCATTCCTGTTCTCCAGGTTTAGCTGTCCAAGACAAAAGCCATTTCCTTGAGGTAGGTCGTAAAATATACTGACAGACTGTTCATACACTGCGTAGAGGCGTCCGACCCGCGTCCGGTGTTCCCAGTAGGCGACGCTACACCAGGAGCTTTGCTTCATAGCATCAGGCGACATACTGGCATCTGTGGGAAAGAAGAAACCAAAACAGTGGGTCATTCCAAAGCAAGAGAAACCAAGGTGCGTCTCCAACCAGCATCTCATCTCTCTTACCCTCCCAGAATGTCATTTCCACAACGTTCGCTTAGGCTCTGGGACTGAAAAAACAGTCAAGTGGGCCTGATATGAACACAAGTCAAGCACTTGTTGGGACTTAAAAGACAAGAGTTGCAGACCTCTCCTCTCCTTTTGCACTTCTCAGCTCCTGGAAATGGAAGCAAGGCAAAAGAGACCACAGACTGCCCTCTGCAGCCCTGTCTGGAAACAGCTCAGTGCTGAAATCTGCATCTTTAAAAGCTGTCCTTTCCCCAAATTTATCATCTGGTAGGCTAGACATGGTTCTTTGCTGTAAAACCATTTTAATGAGGTGGGATGGTGGATTCCAAGGATGACTGTGAAAACAAACAGGAATCGAAGCATCCAAACCTCCTGCCTGTGTCAATTCTGTCCCCCTCCGTCTTTTGCTCAGCTTTGTTTTCCTTCTGATGCCAAAGCTGCAACACATTTGTGCCACTTACTTGGCATCTCTCCTGCCACTTTGGGATAATTTATTCCCAGGATGGGAAAGTAATTTTTCAACCTGAGGACAGTTCAGGGACTGCACCGGCCACCCTCCCTTTCCCATCTGAAGCAGAAATACTCATTTTCATGTGTTAAGGCCATCCAACAAAATTAGCCTGGAGGGGTTGTGCATCCTATGGGTCACATAAGTTGCACCCCTGATCTAAATGAAGGTCCTCCTGAGGTTCCTCCAGGCCTGAGAGCAACACTGTCCCTAGAAAATTTCAAAGGGATCTTGTATCACCTTTGAGACTGAGCAAAAGATATTGTCCCATTGTAGCCTCAGTCTACTTCTTCAGATGCATGGAGTGAACTGATGCCCAGGAAGGACCTTTAGACTGTATGAACAGTCATAGAAATGCAAAACTTGCAGGTATGGTGATGAAGTGACAAGTTCAGTTTTAATGATGGTCTCGCTCACGTTTTGTATTTCTATGGCTACTCATACCATCTAATTGCAAAGATCCTTCCTGGGCACCACTTCACTCCATGCATCTGAGGAAGGAGAGCAAGTCTACAAAAGCTTATCCTACAATGTCTTTTGCTCAGGTACTCTCAAAGGGGCTACTAAAATCCTTTTGCGTACAGTACTGATATTCCAGATTAACACAACTATGTCACCAAATTGTTTCCTTTGAGGAACCAGGACAAGTCACTTTCCAAGCCTCCCGTCCTATCCATTTGCTATAAACCCCATCCTTTTGCTAGCCAAAGTTTTCAAAGTGTGCCCAAAACGCTGAAAAACCATTTCCTCCGAAGAACCAGGACAAGTTGCTTGCCAAGTCTCCCATCCTATCCATTTGTTATAAAGCCCTGCTGGCCAAAGTTTCCGAACAATGATGCCCTTAAATTGCCCAGCGAAGAGGAAAAACAAGGGAGACCTCAATGGAGTCCTGGTCGGTTGCTCCATGCAAGAGCTGGCCTTTATTTTTTGGTTCTGGATGGGTTTAGCTTCCTCTTGTGGGCAACTGCACAATGTCAGCAGAGCCTCCTTGGTTTGGGGAGGAAGACGGAGCCCTGGAATTACCATATATACTCGACCATAAGTCGACCTTGTGTATATGTCGAGGGCCAAAATTATGGCTTTTGATATGACCCGTAGATAAATCGAAGGTAAAACTTGGGGGCGTGTAATGAAGGATGTAAATGACAAAGCAAAGGGAAACAATGCCAACAAACTTACAAAACCCCATCAGGCATAACTATTTGCGCTCATGCTAAAGGCTGGATGGATGAGAGAGTAGAAGGGGGTCAGTACTTCCAGGGCAGATTAAACTCTTGCCTTTCACCAAGTACAGCACTTACATTGACCCCGTGGATAAGCTGACCCAGTTTTTTGGGGTCAACCTAAATTTCTAGACTTATCCATGAGTATACACCACACAAGCCTAGCAACTCACCGGGCCCTTCTGGCTTCTTATAGGGCGGGTATTCAGCTCCCTAACAATCTATCACAAGACGGCGGCCTCCTAACCCTTCTGCCTTGGGGCCATCAGGTCGGATTAACTTGCACACAAGCTGATGCCATCATTTTGCTTGAGAGGCTCTATTGACTCACCGGATTTCAAAAACAGAGGCCTCGCCTCCCCCTCCGGTTCCCTTTTCATTCTCAGATTTCACTGGCGGAGGGGGAAAGAGACCTCGGAGGGAAGGAGAAACCTCTGAACTTGCCCTGCTTTGTTAAGAGTTTAACTTGAGTTGTAACTCTGCAATTCTAAAAGGGAATGGTGGGGAGGGCCAAGGAGGAAGCCAAAGAGAGATCCTTTTTGCTTTTCCCACCCCTTCAGGCCAGACATGGATCGAGAATGGATGGGAAAGAGAAAACAGAGAAAACAGTCTCCTGTTTTATCTGTCAAGAAGAGGAAGAAAGCTTCTGTAGAAAATGCTGGGTTTTCCCCTTAGTGATAGTTTTGTCATTGTGCGCCTTCAAGTCGTATCCAAACTTATGGCAAACCTCAGGCGAACTTATCTTGGGGCATTCTTGGCAAGATTTGTTCAGAGGGGTTTTTGCCTTGGTCATCCCATAGGTTTCTATTTATTTATTTCATGTATTCCGTTTATATCCCGCCTTTCTCCCCGGAGGGACCCAAGGCGGCTCACAGATTATACCTTTAAAATTATTATAAAATTCAAACAGACTACTTTGGCGCTCCATCGCTATATGGAGACTCAAACTCTGGTTTCCACAGGCATAATCCAATGCGTTTCCCAAAAAACTTGTGAACTTGGATTAATGGGCACAATGTAATAGGGTTTTCGCTGAAGCAACGCCTCAACTTAGGACCAAAGAAAGTTAGATCGACCCCATGAATCTCTAGGTCTTCCAGCGTGGAGGTCGACCATAAATTTACACTGCAGGGCCTAGAGATCCCTAGAGAGAACCTAATATTAATCAAATCTGTGAAGAATCAAATCTGCAGAAGTCAACGCCGCAAATGTGGAGAGCTGACTGTAAATAAGTATGGCCGACATGTGTTCTAAAACACCTCTTGCAGAATCAGCACAAAGAAAGAGCCATACTATGAGGTACCTTTTAAAAGTGAAGCAGGGGATTGCAGGAATTAGGCCAAAATACATTTTCAAAAATCCACATTCAAAGATGATGATCCCTTGATCGAGGGCCTTGGGCTCACAGGTGGGGAATCAGGTGAGAGAAAGCCAAAATCTCCGAGTCAGGTCCCAACAGTGGCAGGTAGAGAAGACGCAGGTTGCGGCTTGATATCAAAGTAGGTGGGAAAGGTACTGATGACAGGTGGGGAGAAGCAGCTCAGGTGCAGAGCAGGTAACATGGCAAAGGCTGAAGATCGGATACGCAAAAGGAAACTGCTTTGTACAAGCCCAGCCCCAAGAGTACAAGTGCGGAGGGGGCCGAACGAAGGTGCTGTCCCCAATAAGAATCCTAAACACACACACGGTTCGTTTTTCTTTAGTTTTAGCATTGCAAGTAACTTAGAACTTGTCAAGCATTTAGGGAAAAGGGCAGGCAAAATGACCAAGGGAACGCACATGCCTGCATCAAAATTAAGAGTTTTGGGTGTGAACTATTTCCAATGTCTCACTGCATTGCTGGAAATTTGGGGTCTGAAGGCAAAGTTTATTTAATGGGCAAAAGTGCAATGAGTTTAATTGTGGGGTCTTTAAAACTATTTTATAAAAACGGTTTGGTCTTTTCCTTAAGAATATACACTGCTTTCATCTGTTCTCTATCACCTATACGTATCTTCTATATGGCAGCATATACAGGTTGAGCCTCCCTTACCAGGTTTTCTGAATTATTCCAAAGACCAAAACTTGTTGCATGGATGTCTGAGATAGCGACACCTTCCTTTTCTGATGGTTCACTATACACAAACTTGTTTCATGCACAACATTAGTCAAAACACTGTGTATAAAATTACCTTCAGGCTATGCGTATCAGGTGTATATGAAACATAAATGAATTTTGTGTTTAGGCTTGGGCCCCATTATTTGCAAATACGCGTATTCCAAAACCCCCCAAATAATCTGAAATCCAAAACACCTCTGGTCCCCAAGCATTTCAGATAAGGGAGACTCGACCTGTATCAATTTGCATGCATGCAAGCATATGTATGCAATGCATCCATGTATGATGTCAGCATGTATGTATTTAAAGTATTTACCACTGCCGCTCTCAGCTGCCAATACAAAAACGGGAGGATTTCCAAGTTCACAGTTTTCCTGGGGAGACATCCCTTGGAGACCTAGGACCCAACCTTGGATTTCAGGGAAAGGATTCAAAGAGCCCAATGCTGCCCAATTGTCCAACCTTGTGGCGGAAAACACAGTTCCTGTTGAACTCCGAAAGTCATAATGTCAAAGGGGACAGAAGACCCATAGAAAGCACATGACTTAAGGCCTCCAACTCAACCCTTGGCATGACCCATTGCTCCAGAACGCACCAAGGGCCTTTGCAAAAACCCGCTGGCATCTGGAGCGAGGGATGACCAACGGAGAGGAAACCACTTTGAGTCAGCTTATTGTAACAGTTGCCTGGTTCTGTTTGCAAGGAACGGAGTTCACAAAGTGTGGAAGCAAACTCCTTTTTGCTCTGGCAAGTGGACTTTCCATCCCCAGATGACCTGCAGAAGGAGGACTATTTGCAGCTTCTCCAAAACAAACAGGTGGTCTGCATCTGCACTGCAGAATCCATCCAGTTTGCACATGCCCACGGCTCAATGCTATGCAATTAAGGGATTTGTAGTTTAGTGAGACGTTTAATCTTCTCTGTGTGTGTAAGAGAGAGAGCGCTCAGGTGCCACAAGGACTACAAAGCCCAAGATTCCATAGCATTATTGAGCCACGGCAGTTAAAGCGGTGTCAAATTGCATTGCTTCTGCACTGCAGATTGCAGGCATGGATGCCACAAGTTTCCCAGATCCCAATGTGGGCAAATCTCTGTTTTCACTCACACCTACTCAATATTAACTCAGCCCCCAACTTGACTCCAAGCCCACCTCTTGAGAAGAAGAAAAAAGTGTGTGTGTGTGTGTGTGTGTGTGTGTGTGTGTGTGTATGCACCCTCCTGTTCTAAGTCATGCCACAGTCCCAGCAGAACGGGGAGGTTTTTTCGTCTGTAAATTCTGGAATCTGGGAACAATTAAGAGAGCCTTTTTCTATTTAACCCTCTGCAGCCCTTTCCAAAGCAGTCCCATTAGATACAGCAGGCGGCTGCTATATGGGGTGCGGTGGGTGGGTTTTAAAGAAAGCACGGCTTAACCCTTAATGTTCCCCTTCAAAAGGAGAGATGAAAATAGGAGGACCCTTATGTCTGACCACGGTGCAATGAAATGGAAAGAGGTTTCATTTTCAGCCTTTGCCCAGATGGCTTCAAGGTACATTAACTGGTGCATGTGCTGCTAACACCTTCAGTTGTTCTTCTCCTGTTTGGTTTGCAACACTTTGCCTGATGAAGAAGGCAGCGAAGCTTCTAAAGCTTGCAACGTGTATATTGTTCATTTTGGTTGGCCAATAAAGGTATCTCTATTCGGTGGGTTTTTGACCGGATTTGCTGTTGGCATGTTTAGGATTTTTGTTAAATGTTCAGTGGGGCCTCCACATTTGCTGAGGTTAGAGACACAGGACCCCCGTGAATTTGGGTGGAATTGGCCCCAAACTGAGGCGAGTCTTTGTGCACTTTTTAAAAGACTTTCATGCTGCAGAGGGAAGAAAATGGCTAAAGTTACTCATAGCTTCCTTTGAGGACAAAATTAGCAAAGGAGGAGGAGGGGGAAGAGGAGGAGATGATGATGATGATGAAGGAAGGAAGGAAGGAAGGAAAGCCAAGTAGAGGAAGAGGAAGGAGAAGGGAAGGAAGGAATGGAGGGAGGGAGGGAGGAAGTGAAGGAAGGGAAGGAAGGAGAGAAAGAGGAGATGAAAATGACGAAGAAGAGTAGGAGATGAAGAAGGAAGGAAGGATTAGGAGGAGGAAGAGGAGATGAAAAGTAAGAAAGGAAGGAAGGAAGGAAGGAAGGGGAAGAGGGAGGGAGGGAGGGAAGAAGGGAAGGGAAGGAAGGAGAGAAAGTGGAGAAGATGAAAATGATGAAGAAGAGTAGGAGATGAAGAAGGAAGGAAGGAAGAAGAAGAGGAAGAGGAGATGATGAAAAGTAGGAAAGGAAGGAAGGAAGGAAGGAAGGGAGAGGAGGATGAAGAGGAGGAGATGAAGATGAGGATGAAGAGGAGGAGATGAAGAAGGAAGGAAGGAGGAATGAAGAAGGAGGAGGAAGAGATGAAGATGAGGATGAAGAGTGGGAGATGAAAAAGGAAGGAAAAGATGCAGAAGGGGAGGGGGAAATGGAAGATTAAGATGAAGTGAAGGAGGAGGTGATAAAGAAGAAAGAAAGAAAGAAAGAAAGAAAGAAAGAAGAAAAAGGGCTGGAGGAGGAGATGAAGAGGAGGAGGAGGAGGAGAGGTGTAAGTCATAGTTGTCGGCCTCCCTTTTCCCGCATCCTGCCCCAAGAACTCTTTGAGTTTTCATCAAGGCAGTATACTTAAAATACCTCAGCCTTACAAGTTTCAGCTGGAATGCATCACTATAAAACCCAGTGAAAGCCAGCCTCCAAGGCTATCCCATTACATGCAAAGCACCAATGGAGGGGAGCAGAGGGGACTTATCTGGCGGTGGAAACTTTTACAAGCGGCATGGCCCACCACCAACTCGCCTTTGCTTCCAAGGAGCCCCTCTGCTCCCTCCCCCGAACCATGGGTGTGTGTGTGTATATACACACTCACACATGCTATTTCATTGCACACAAAGCCAGAACCAGAGAGAGAGAGCACTTCGTGACAGGTCGGGCCCTTTGCAGAACTACTGCGCTTTCACAGCCCCAAACAGCTTGTTTGTACAAGCCAGCTCTTCAGAGACATACCTTCAGAGTTAAGTCACTCCAAAAGTCCTCAGCCGTAGTAAACTACTCCTCGCTTTCCTCCACTCCCGGCTCTTCTTCCAAGACCCTTCCCTGCCTCTTACAAGTTGTTTGCTGAGTTTCAACCCAGGGCCAGAAAATGAACCGTGCTTCCCATGGGTCCAAATGGATGGCAGGGCGCCCCAAGAGCGGCCCCCAACCATTGTGGCTACTGCAGAAGACCATGTTGTCCCTCCACATTCTCTGGGGTTAAGGGTACAAGACCCCCGTGAAAGTGGGAAAACCACAAGTAACAAAAATGCTATGTTTTTACGTGAGAGAACACCTCTCTAGGACTCTCTAGGTCCTCTAGCGCAAACTCTGTGGTCAACATCTGCCAGACTTTGACCATAAAATTGTGCTGGAGAGCTAGTGGAGTGTTCTCTCTAGGAACCTCTAGGTCCTTCCATGCAACTTTTGGTTCAAGTTGCGTTGGAGGACTTAGAGATTCCTAGAGAGAACATATTAATAAAATCTGTGAATAATCAAATCCGCAAAAGTCAAAGCCACAAATGCGGAGGGATGAGTGTAGTATATTTCTGGCATCTGATGGTGAGAGAGCTTGGAAGACTTCCAACTGTTGACCACAGAACCCATAATCCCCTAGCCAACATGGCTACCAGTTACATCTCAGTGCTGACCAAGTTGGGAAAGGATAAGCAACCCTGAGCTAGGAAGTAGGATCAAAGGGAGCCAATATAGCAATGTCTAGGGCAGTGATGCCCAAACTTTGGTCTTCTAGATGTTTTGGACTGCAATTCCCAGGATTCCTGGATATCTGGGGCTTCTGGGAGCAGACACATAGCCTGGAGGTCATTTCATATACAATATTTTAAAATAAGTTTGTACAGGAAACAAAGTTTGTGTACAGTGGGCCATCAGAAAGCAAAGCCACTCATGTGGGCAATTTTGGATTCTGGAATTCCAGATAAGGGAGACTCAGCCTATACATACATACATACATACATACATACATTTATGTATGTGTATACAATGGGCCCTCAGTATCCACTGGTTTTTTATTCAACCATCCATATATTTCAAAAAGCAAACCTTGATTTTGCCATTTTATAGGAGGGACATCATTGTATTATGCCATTGTATTTAATGGGAATGGAGCATCCATGGATTTTGGTATCCACAGGACGTCCTGGAACCAAAACCCAGTGGATACCAAGGACAGACAGACAGACACACACACACCAATCTGGGATTGTGTTGCATGTTTCTATAGTCATTCCCCACCTGTAAAAAAGGACATCAGATGGAATGACACCAATGGTTTTTTTTCCCTTCCCGGTTTCAGCTCTTCTGCTCTGGGTGCATCACATAGAAAACCTGCAATAGTTGTGCACATTCTGGAAGCATCACCCTACAAAGATGTTCTTTTTCAGGTCCAAGAGAAACCACCCCATCATGAACCGCCTCCCCCTCCATCGCGGCTTGCTTGCCTGCCTTCCTTCCTTGTCAACCGGTGGAGGCTGCGCACTGTCTTTTGTGTTGGCTTTATCTCTCTGCTCCCTGGGAGTGTGGCACCGCGCCAGGGCTCGCTATTAATTAATCTTGAGGGTGCGCGCTACATTCTTGGCCAGCCTAACCGCTTCCTACCCTGGCTGAGGCAGTGGGCACAGGCTGGCGCGCTTGCCAGCTCCTTTCCACTTCTCACAATACTGTGACCGCAAGACGTAGGAAAGAACATTTGTAGCTTGGCGTTCTACACCAAAGAAATCCCCCAAACCTTCTGGCTTCTTTTTCCCCCTCTAAAAAAAGCTATTTGTTTGTCTTAAAAGCTATTTGCTGATGGAAATCCTACTTTGATGGAACAGCCTGAGAATTGACTATGAATGCAACAATGTGCCACTGGGCATGCACAGAGTGACTCCACTTTTGACTTTAAATATACATTTTGCCTTCATTGTGAATGCAATGTCTTTGAGGAAGGATGAGACCCAACCATGGCATCATAGCCCTGGTCACAAGCCATGCCAGCAAACTGGTAGCCCAAACCAAACCTCAACCATCATCCAGGCATAGGTCCATCCCTCCCAAAACAGGGATAACCGGACAGTTTCACAAACGGTCAAGATTTGGGATGGGATGTGACCTGTACCGGCCTCAAGGATGGCAGAAGTGTCATTAAAAATAAACCTCGGGGCTTAGCTGCATCTGCACTGCAGAAACAATCCACTTTGGCACCACTTTGGCTGCCATGGCGCCACACTATGGAATACTGGGAATTGTAGTTCATTGTGGCACCAGAGCAAATTTCTGCATTGTAGATGCAGCCTATACTAGAAACAGAAGCAAAACACAAGAAGTCAGGAAGACATCTGATATGATTTTATGTTGTGAATCTGGAGGGTGGGTGAAAGATTTGATATTTTAATGTGTTTATAATCAGGTGACAATGACATAGTGCCCAAGTACTATTTATTATGATTTAGTTTTGTTAAGCTTTCCTATTGCTTTTTGGGTGGGAGAGGTGGAGAGGGAAATCGAACTCACCTCATCCCTGGCATGCAAGGAGGACTGGGCATTTTCTCAGAGCAGAATCCCAATTTGGCTTCAAATCCCAAACCAACCGGAACAACAACAGCAACTACAACAACAAGTTGGGGAAACCGAACTGAACCGTTCTCGTTTTACAATAAGTAAGTAAGTAAATCCACCAACATGGGTTAAATCAACATCTGTAAAAGATATCTCCACTAAAACAAAATAGCAGGATTTCATTAAGCAAATTGCAACTTGGCAAAAATTTCTGAAAGAGAAAAAGAAAAGGGAGGTTTTAGGGGTGGGTTGAGGAGAGAAGAGAAACCACAGCCAAGCCTGTAATTTAAGCCCTGCCTTAAACCATGATGGCACGACTGCAAGAGACGGCGATCCCAAGTTATTTTTCTGCCCTTAGGAGGAAAAAAGGAAGAAAATCCCCCCTTTCCTCCAGGCAACCTGGCTCCTGATCCCCTTCGCTTCCCACAATGTTTTTGCAGGTAATTATAACATTAGGAAGATCTTCTCTGCTGCGGAGATTAAAAGGGTTAATGGGGGAATAAAGGAGAAGAGAGGCCTCTCAAGAGCCTCTTTGCAAAATCCAGAATGAATTCACAAGTACATTGAGAGTGCAAGTCTGTGCAGAGGGCTTTGGCCGCAAGGGTGAGCTCAATGCTGCTCTTGAAGGCAGGCTTCCTGGGCAAAACGTGGTTAGGCTGCTGCCACACTGCAGAGTTAATGCAGTTTGTCACGGCTCCCTCTTACTGGAATCCTGGGGTTTGACGTTTGTTGTGGCACCAGAGCTCTCTGGCAGGGAAAGCCCAGTATCTTCCAAAACTACAAGTCCCTGAACTCCATAGCACTGAACCATGGCAACTAAAGCGGTGTCAGACTGCATTAATTCTGCAGTGTAGATGCAGCCTCAGGCTAGGCAGGCACAGGCATGGTTTAAAGGGCTAGCCTGGAGCAAGTGTGCAAAGCCCAGCTCCTGGAAGAATACTTCTTCCCAACCCTAGAAGCATATGGAAACAGAATTAAGTTTGCTTGGAGCAAATGTATTCTTGGAAACTGTGGGAAACACTGTGCAATCACACTTTTCTCATCTGCCTGGCAGCATCCTTCAGTCAGTAGTACAAAAGAGTGAACTGCCATCCCTTCCAATGATTTGATGTTAGGTACCTTCAAGTTGTTTTTGACTTATGATGGCCCTAAGATGACTCTATCATGGGAATCAAACCCTCACCTCCAGAGCCGTAGTCCAACACTCGAACCATTACACCACACTAGTTGTCTGCAATGATATTCTGCACCATGAAGCAAAGAAGAAAAGGCCAGGGTACAATCTGTCTCCTTAAAAAGAAACCCAAGACACAATTTGCTGAGGCTAAATGGCAGAGCTGCTCTTTGCGGTAGGCTTCCTTTCTTTAACTCCAGCCTTAGTTTCAAACTCCCAAGGCAATTAAAATAACTTTGGGGCTAAACCCCCACAAAACCTTGGCTTTTTTCAAGAGGCAAGATCCAGCAGCAAGCAAGGCTGCACCACCACCAATATTTGCTTAGACTGGCTTCTCTCTGGCTTTGTGCAATTTTCCTGGCACTTAAAGACCACGGTCTGTTATTCTGGAAGACTCTCCACTGTATACAGAGCTGAGAAAGCAGCAAACTTGCTTCCTCCGTGGTCTAAACATCCGCATGCCGTCCCTAGCCGGATAAACGGCATTTCAGGAAACGGAGCAAGAACCCTCAGTCGTTCTGCCTGCAGAAAACAAAAAGCCAGCACCAGAAGGAAAAAAAGGAAAGAAAAAGATCCAAACCCCATCAAATGAGAGGCTCTCATGGACCACTTGCCAGCAAAGAGATCACAAAATAAATCCATTTTTCTGTATGATGCTCTCCCCAAGCCAGGAGCTGTCAACCATCTCTTTCCCTGCACCAGTTTCTATGGCCCAAAGGGTTTATTGGTGGTTTCAATAAGAGTCTACTGCCTCTCAGGCTCGCAAGAATGAGTCCAATCTCTGGCCTTTTGTTTTATTAAGTTAATTCATATCCCACCACTGACTTGGCCATCAAGTTGACTCCTTCCTTAGCATATAGCTTCCTTTGTTGCTGGTTTCCTGTATGAGCATCTCAACATTTTCTCCATGGTCTTAAACGGACCAAAGGCAATAACATTTAAATTTCTATACCACTCAATAGTGAACTCAGCACTCTCTAAGCAATCTGGAAGCCAATTGCCCCCAAGAAGCTAGGTATTCATTTTATCGACCCAAGAAAAGATGGAAGGCTGGTTCAACCCTGGAGCCCCTGGGATCGAACTCATAACCTTGCAGCTGCATTATTGGCATTTAATCACTGTACCACTAGATCTCCCAGGCAACTCAAATGGGAAAAAGGGATACAGGAATGACCAAAGATACCTAGACATTGGGCTGGGGAATGCATGGGGCAAATGTGGCCCTAATGCTCACAAAGTATGTGAGTTTCACGGCAGATCCTCGGATCCAGAGTGCATCCAGTCAGTCTAAATGCTTCTTGCTTGCAGGATCACAGTTGGAAAGAGCAGAACCGACCTCCTTCTGTTTGCAGAGTTATTTCAAGAGGCCTGGAAAACCTCGCTGGCTGTTTGGAAAGGAAAACAAGCCAGCCCTTGTACAGTCCCCTCCTTCCAGCCAGACTAAAGAATCTTTGAGTGTCCTGAAACAAGTCTCCCCCTTTTCCCCCAAACGGTCTCACTTCCAAGAACGCCGGGGACACGAGGTTACCACAATACATAAAAACTTGCCGTCCCCAAAACGCCAGGAATGTGGGGATGGCGAAAAATGATTTAGCGTGAGAAAACATTATGCCAGGGCATAATTGAAAAAGGAGACCTTCTTGTTCTTTCTTTGAGCTTTTCGTCTGAAATGCCTTCCAAAGCTCTGCTTGCAAGTCCTTCACTCACAAGTCTGTGCCGTCTTCTGCAGGGCAAATAAACACACCCATCTCAGCTTTTTAATAAAACTCTTTTTCTCTCTCTCCATCCCTTTCTTTCTCCCCTCCTCTATTAAAACCCATTTTCAGCTCTGTTCTGCTCTGCTTCCAATAAAGAAACAGTTCAAAGTTGAGTGTCCTGGATGCAACTGCTGACAACAGCTGGCACCGGGGAGGAATGAGGTGACCAAGCAAATGACCGCAAAGTCTCCAAGGCCTTCCAGATGGAAACCGCACTCATTACCCATGTATTTGTAGGTGTAGCATCTTTTTTCCTTTGACGCAAGCGAGGGCTCCGGGTAATGGAAAAACGTCCGACTTGTTGCCTCGGCCCACTTCGCGGCTTCTATGGCAGGGAAGCAAGCCATTTTGCCGCATAAGGCTGGCAAACGGTGTGTTGTGTGTCTGTTAAAAGTTCCCCGAATTGAGTTCTTGCATAAACTTCCAGAGTGACAGTGGCCATGCTAAACTCTTGGAGCGAACAGAAAGAGAGAAAGGTAACCCTTGGAGTTTATTTGTTGTAATGTGTTTGTGTATCTCAGCACAACCTCCACTGCGAGCATCAGGAACATGAGTTTTGTGGCCTTGAGTTTTCTCTAACTCTCCCAATACAACCAAAAAGTTTATAGCGAATGTATAGTCTACTGAGTCCAAAATTAGCATTTGGAAAGATCTGTGTTTGGGTTCCCCCCCCTCCCCAAACTGCACAGACTATTTCTGAAAAGATACCTATTTAGCAAGCTCTGAGAAAGATTTAAGGCTTTACCAAGCACACTGTATACATTCTAGGAAGTACTTCTAAACATTTACACGACAGAAGCATTTAAAGTAAACCTGTTATGTCTCCAGAATGCAACCACGGATCGTTCTGAACTAATTTCCATGTTCCTCTCCCCCATCGCTCCCCAGATGTTTTTCTTTAACAGGGGCAGATAATGGCAACATGAGACAGGCTAAATAGTTTTTCTATCTTGGCTTGAGACCTGTTGATCATTAGAGGATGCCTAGTCCTGGCTGGTCCTCTCATAGACCAAGGAGTATTGCATCCTATGCAATGACAGCCCTATGAGTCCACCTTAACTGTCATGGCAGCATCCTATGGATGGGGTTTGGAGTTAGTATTAAGGTTGTAGAATCTGGCAGAGAATCATAAAAAACTCTCCCCAAATTGCAAAGTCTATTAGATGGAAATATGGCATATGGCGGTATATTTCTGCAGTGTGGAATGGTCCTTAGAGGGTACACATGAACCTGGTACAGATGACAGGACTGGTCAAGAAGTCAAGAGAAATCTTGGCTTGTTCACACACAAGTTGTTTGCTGGAGCATGATGCTCACTTGCTCTGGTCTGCAACAAGAGCATGTCATCCAACCATTGTCGCTGTTATGATTTTCAAAAAGTCATTTCTGACTTATTGCAACTCTAAGACAAGCCTATCATGGGGGTTTCTTGGCACAATTTGTTCAGAAGGGTTTGCAACTGCCTTCCTCTGAGGCTCAGAGTGTGACTTTGCCCAAGGTGAGTTCCCACAACCGTCTCCCCGAGCCCTAGTCCAACACTCAAACCACTACGCCACACTGCCCTATCCAAAACACCACTGTATCTGCTGGGGTCAATACTCATCAAGAATTGTTCCCTGAGGTCAAGTATAACACTTTAACTGGCATTGCTGTATCCCATGGAATCCAGGGGTTTGTAGTTTGGGTTTGGCATTAGAGCCCTCTGGCAGAGAATTCCAAATCTCTCATGAAACTAGGAATCCCAGGTTCCATACCATGGTGGCATGGCAGTTAAAGTGGTATGCAAGTGCTATAATTGTGTAGTATGGAAAAGACTGCTCTCCGACCACTAAAGCAGGCCTTTATGATGAACTCAGAGTCACAACCAATTCAGTTTTCACAGAAGGGGAACCGACATGGAGAGAGTTTCCTTTAAGAAGCAGCCGCAACCCTGCTGTAATTTGATCTAAACTGCAAAAAGAAAAGAAGAAAAAGTGGGGGAGTGGCAGGATAGAGAGGAGGGCAAGCGAAGTGGAGCGCAGGTAAGGCCAGGTTTCCCTAATAAACAAAGAAATGGGTTTGCTTGTCCTGCTGCAACCATTTTTGCTGGGTTTCTAGGGCCTCGTTCCCACTTACAAATAAATTGGTTTGCGATCTGAATTGGTGGATCGATTCGACAGCGGAGCATGGTTCCCACTACATTTGCCCCGATCACATTTTTTCCCTGTAAAATAACCCATTTATGGGTCAATTCAAAATGGACCCGCTCCAACAGGTCGAAGGGCAAATTTAAATCGATTCTGATACGCATGTGGTTCACATTTGCGCAGAATCGACTTATCCAAAAAAGACGCAGAAAAAATCAGCGTCAAAAAGATGCGCATTCAATGGCTCTAGTGCATGCCCCCCCTCTCCAAATTGCTTCAGTGATTTGATTCAAGTGGGAACCAGGGTCATATGAACCGGTTCAAACCGATTTGCGATCCAGTTTAAAAGGTAGTGGGAATCAGGCCAATCTTTGAGGAAAAAAGAGGCAGCATCACCATGGGGTTTTCTTGGCAAGACTTGTTCAGGAGGGGGATAGCCATTGCTATCCTCTCAGGCTGAGAGAGTGTAACTTGTTTAACATCACCCAGTGCATTTACATGACCAAGCCAGGATCTGAACCCTGGTCTCCAATGTCCTAGTCCAACACTCAAACCACAAAGCTATGCTGGCTCCCACATTCCATATATATTCTTTGCTACATTCTGCTCCTATTGAATGAGACTCATTGAGAGGTAATGAAATACAAGCAGACGCATCCCAAATGCTCTCTGAGACCTCATCCTCAGGAGTCTCCAAATAGGTGGAATGTCCTTCCAATGTATTTGGAGCTGGTGCTTCCCTGCAGAATTTCTATCTGCAACTGTTGAATCATGTGCTGAAACATCACTCTTGTTTCTGTTTGGCTTTTAAAGCACAGCCAGGAACTTCTACATTTTACATGCAAATGTGCATCACTGAAATCCAGCCCTGCAAAACATGACTTTGGGAATTTTTCACGTTCTGCCCAGGGGCGACCCTTGTTGTTGAGGCTGGAAGGGAGAAAGGGGTTGGAAGCGAGCATGAAAACTGGGCGCATTTCAAAAGCAACCGAGGAGGGGAGCCGAAAGGCCGCCAGGCAGCATTAAGAGACAAGTAAAGAACATGCAGCGGCAGAAACGCTGCCAATTCCACATCCAACCAGCCTTCCCCCCCAACCTCCAACCCATGCAGAGTTTTGCTCCTGCCTTCGAGGGAAAACATTCATATTCATCACCAGCTGTTTTTAATTGTGCCTTTCCCCCACAAGCATGCCTAAATTAAGTGGGGTGGTCGCTTGGGGGAGATGGAAAGGAGAGAACAGAACTGGCAAGGAGGGAAGGGGAAAGGAAAGATCAGGGGGTAAAACAAGGGGGGACAGATGTGGCCCTAGTTTTTGTGGTCCTCGGCCCCCTGTTCCTTCCCAAAAGATGGACTGCTTTTCCTAGAAGCCAACATGGGTGGCAAATGACCTTTGAAATATGCTGAAGAAGGGAGGCTGAGCTGTTTAGCATTTTAAAATGTCCATTCTTTCCAAACAAGAAGAGCACACCCAGTTTGTGTCCAGTTTTTATACATACAGTGCTTCCTCGGGTTACAAAATTAATTCGTTCCGCGGCCGCTTTCGTAACCTGAAAAGCCTTCGTAAGCCGAAATGCCATAGGCGCTAATGGGGAAAAGCCGCGATTCCGTGTGAAATAGCGCCGAAAAGCACCAAAATTTTTTTCGTAACCCGAAAAAACATTCGTAACCCGGAACAATTATTTCCTATGGGATTTTTTCGTATCCCGGAAATTTCGTAACCTGGGTATTTCGTATCCCGAGGTACCACTGTATATACAGTGGGCCCTTGGTATCTGCTGGGGTTTAGTTCCACAATCCCCCATGGATTCCCAAATCTATGGAATGTATATATTTTATGTATTTTGCTTGAATCTGTGATGAAGAATCTGTGGATATGGAGGGCTGGGTGTGCACACCAACACTTGCATTTGGAGCAAACTGCACATATCATGCCCTCGTTCCCGCTTACAAATAAACCGCTTTGCGATCTGAATCGACGGATCGGTTCAGCAGCAGAGATTTGCCCCAATCGCATTTTCTTCCTGTAAAACAAAATTAAATAACCCACTCGGGTTTCACATGGACGAATGAATCGATTCAATTTAAACCGTTTCCTGCGGGAGTCTCTCAATATAACCCACTTGTTGTTCACATTGGCAAATGAATCGGTTCAATCTGAAGTGTTTTCAGCGGCGTTTTCTCTCTCTCTGTCCATCGATGCAATCGCATTCACATACTTCTGTACGAGGGTCGAAGGGCGGGCAGACGCAGGTTGTTAATTTCCGCTTCCCCACCTGGCGACCCCTTATCGCGTCAAAGTAAATCGATTCTGATTCACATCTCATTCACACTGCCACTGAATTGATTCGTGAATTTGATTCTTGAAATCGATTCTGATCCGCATCTGGTTCACACTTGTGCAGAATCAATTTATCTAAAAAGACACGGGTTAAATGGGTCTAGTGCATTCCCCCCCCCCGGCTCTCCGAATCGCTTCAGCGATTCAATTCAAGTGTGAACCAGGGTCATTTAAACCGCTTCAAGCTGATTTGCAAACTGGTTTAAAACGTAGTGGGAATAAGATTCTAGAGAGTTTCAGGACAGATTTAGCCCATGGCCTGTTGCCCAATACTGTGATTTAAAACAATACTGTGTCTCCTTCAATGGGAGGGATGCAGAGAAGGATGGAGTGGTCATCCTACTCACTATTCCCATGGAAGACCCCCAAAGAGGGAAGAGCCAAGACTCCTAGTAAGGCTAGGAAGAAATCTGGCTCAAAGGGACGGGTAGCCATGGCTGACTAGATAAGCCTTCAGCCTGATCCAAGCACAGCTCCTCTTAGATTGTTATGAGAGATTCAAGAGGCAAACTCTACCCATTAGAGCCTGAAGGTAGGTAGCAAGGAGGCCATTAGCCTGGACAGCAACAGCAAGGCTAGCCCTTTCGCCAGGGCAGCTCCCACACAAAGCGACAAAGGTTCTTGCCCAAGTTCAACAAGACAAGCCCTCAAAGCATGTGCTGCGGGAAGTGCGTCATGTTCCGCAAGGAGCCTTTTGGCTGTTTGGGCCCCAGCTGAATCCAATTTCAGATCGCCAGATTGGTATCAGTGGCGCTGAAATGGAAAACACTGAAGGCATTTTTTCAAGTTATGTGTGGGCTGCAATTATCTGAGAAGCTAACTTTTAAAAAGAGAATATATGGAAGCGCATGGAATGTTTCCACTGAAAAAGAAGCAATGGGCTCTCTAACATCTTCAGTTGATGTTGGCCTTTGTTGTGTGCCTTCAAGTCGTTTCTGACTTATGGTGACCCTGAGGCAAAGAGTGTGTGACCTGCCAAAGTTATCCAGTGGGTTTCATGATCATGCTGGGAATTGGACCCAGGTCTCCAGAACTGTAGTCCATACTCAACCCACTATGCCATGTTGGCTCTTGTGTTTGTGTGTAAGGGGGCCATATTTAGGTTGGATGTCTTGGGAAATGGAGCTTGGTGGTCGGATGGCATTGGCACAATTGATTCTACACTTCCAAAAGTTTCAAACTACAGAAAAAAGAGGTTCCACTTAAAAACTGGAAGAGCATCCTGATGGTAAGAGTTGTTCGAAAATGGAAAGATGCTGCTGCCTTGGAGAGTAGTGGAGTCTCGTCCTTTGGAGGTTTTTAAACAGAGGCTGGATAACCATCTGCGACGGGGAATGTTTCGAATGTGTATCCCTGCATGGCAAGGGTTGATCTAGATAGCCCTTGGGATCTCTTCCAACGCTAGGATTTTAAGACAAGAAAATGTGTTGAGGATAATGCTGCTAATCCTTTCTACCTCAGCCTCAAGGCTTCAAGAAAAAATGGGGGAGACTCAATATATTTTCCTGATTTTTTCCAGTCTCTCCCCCTTTGGCTTTCACATCTTTAATGGTTACAAAACCATGGATCTCCCAAATCTACGTTCATCACTGACACAACAGTGGTTCTGCATAGAATAGCTTTCATTTTGCAAATCCAAATGGACTCATGCAGAGGCCAGGAAGCTCCAAAACTCCAAAAACTGTAGAAACAACAAGAGGAGAAGTAAATGAGGCCAAAATCTGGGTGGCCACCTTGGAGAGGACCGGCTGGCCAAATGACCTTTGGTGAGGCTGACCGCCGTGTGACCGGAGGCGCAGCCCTGGGACCAAATGTCTCCTTCCTATGCTATCAAGGGGAATACGAAAATCCCCCACACTATGACTTGGGTAAAGAGAAACTGGATCCCGGAAACACTTCGCAAAAACCAACTAACCCGTATCCGATGTTTTCCACAACAATGGCCTTGGCTAGAAAGCAAGCAGAAAGGGAAACACACACACACACACACACACCCTTAAGTAAAAAACCCCCAGAAAGACAAGCAATCTCCATCCAAAAGCATTTCCCAACTGTAAAACAAGGCTCACTTTATTTATTATTTTGAAAACACACAGATGACTTCCAAAAGCAGGAAAGCAGGAAGGACGCAGCCTGCCGGAGTTGGCTGGCCCACCGGCGCTGGGCCAATCCCATAAACGTTTGGCAGCCGACAAAATACAGAGCCCTCTTCTACTGAAAAGCGGCGAGCTGCTCCTAATTTTTTCCCGCCTGCATTCCCAATGGATTCATAAAACACTTTTCAGATTTCAGAATGTACTTCCTGAGCTTCTCCGGATTCGAAAGCCGACCCTTCGGAAGTTCCTGGCCCTTGGATTTGTTTATTTTTTCTCTCCTGTTATGCACAGAAGGAGACGCTCACTTCTTCCTCCAGTTATCATTATAACATCTTGTTAGGCAAGGATCTCCCAACATCACATGCTGAAGCCAACTTCCAAATGTTCATCTGGGCATAGCCCTTCCATCATGCCAGAGATTTCCATAGGGATTACCTATCCATAGGATATCTATCTATTCATCATTCTCTGGGCAATTATATTGGAGTCAACCATGTCTAGTGGGCTAAATCTAGGATATGTTGGGTCAAAGACAAATCAACTACCTCCTTCTCTCACAGATGTTGTCTGCCTCCAAGCCACCAAACCACTACCATCACTGCCTCCATCAAGAGCACTGCCTCACAAATGTGTCCAGGTGGAAATATTAAGGAGGATATCTCCACGCATGAGAGATGCTCATCCCCTGCAAACTCAGTCCAGCCACGTGCCAAACAATAGTCAAATTCCGTATTCCTTCTTGAAATGTGGTTACAGCTGTTGACATCTCAATTATGGTAATCCTAGCAAGGGTTTGAACCAACTGTTGATTGGCGAGTCATCACTTACGCGAACCATGTTGATTCTACAGTCTACTCTATTTGGGACTAAAAACAAGATTCAGGCCCTTCTGTAACCGTCTTACCAGGACCAGTTTGGTTGCAGCACCAAATCAACATTTTACATCCAAATCTCAACGATGAAAATGAGAGAGAGAGAGAGAGAGAGAGAGAGAGAGAGAGAGAGAGATGAAGCGATAGAAGGAAGGCCACCATCAGCTACAGAGATGGGCGCCTGGATCCAGGGCAGGTGGTGGTGTCCCTGACTTTAATAAGCTCAAAACCCCAAAACCCAGAAAACCTCCAGAGGGGAGCCTTGCCTTGGCTTCTTCTGGCTGCAAAACCAGCTAGGAACAAAGAGGCAGGGAACGGCTACCGCCAGCGAGCCGCCATTGTTGCCGATCCTTATCCTGGGCTGTCGTCTCCCCAATGCAAATGAGGCCTGCGCTATCTGCCTCAGCATCTTAGGTACTGTTTGGTTTGGCACGTATTCCCTGCGTCTAATATACCGGGGTGGTGCCAAAACACCACGGACTTCAAAGCGCATGTTTTTCAGAGAGGCGCCCAACTCACAAGCTACCCAAGGCAAGGCAAGGGCAAGAGGGAATCCAGCAGGCTTCCACATCAATGGGATCCCAACTGGAAGACATGTCTGCAACCAAAGAAGGCAATACAAGAAGCAAGAACTGGGAAGTAATGGGTGACAAGATTGTGTTTACATGCATTATGTAGCTTCATGCTATGGAGTCCTGGAGTTTGGAGTTTTACAAGGTATTTAGCCTTCTTTGCCAGAGACTGCTGGTGCATCACAAAAGTACAAATCCCAGCATTCTGTAGCTTGGAGCCATGGCAGTTAAAGTAGTGTCAAGCTGAATTACTCCTATGCTGTACATTATTATTATTAAGCTTTATTTATACAGCACTATAAATTTACACTTATTTCAGACCCTCCAAACCTCCACCAGACCCTCCATCTGGTCCAGAAGACTGCCTCCATATCAGTTAGCTGGACCTATGTACCTCCCAATCCAACCCAACCCAACCCACAGATTTTGGACACATGCCATTTCTCATTGCCATCTGGGGGATTCTGGCAGTTGTAGTCCAAGACAGAAATCTTTCCAAGTTCTGGACCTCACTCAGTATAAGCCATGACACTCATTTCTGTGTTTCTTCTTCTGAACAAAACCAAAGAAAAGGAGCTGGAGGCATCGTGTCTTAATATACTTGCCTCCCGCTCTCCCCTGCGCCACCATGAAGAAATATTTCATTTCCAAAACACGAAAGGGCTGCAGCCCTTTGGATCCAAGATTTTGTAAGCCGGCAAGGAGGTCAGCCAAAAGGGGCAACTCCAATGCAAAGCACTTTTGTTGTTACACAAAAGCCAAACATCAATTCGACACATTTCCATCCATTAAACCACCGCCATCCTTGGAGCTGGAAGGCCTCATCTGGAACAGGTTAATCCAGACCTCCCTCCTTGTTATGCTCTCCTTAGGTATTACATCTCTCTTTTTCCCCTCTAGATCAATCATCCTCCAATCCTTGAGAACCAAAAGGATTTCTTTTTAAAAAAGAAAAGATCTGAAGTAACTACATAAGTGACTGTAGCTTACGGAGATCAGGGGTGATGTCAGGTGGGAATTTAGGGGGGTCTTCAAAGCCCGTGTTTTAAAATCCATCTTTTAAATGTGTTACAGGAGCCCCTTTAATGTTTAACCTTAAAAATGCAAGCTGCTTTTTTCTTTTCAAAACCAAAATTGGATATGTGGCTACTTCTATTTTGGGGGATTCCCCTCCAGATTTGGGGTTTTGGGCAGTCCCTGGGGTCCCCAGTGGCTCCCAAAGGCAAAGAATGAGCCCCCCCAAACCCAACACAGCCACCCATCTATGTTTAAAGGCATGTTCCCCCATCCATCTATCTCTGCTCCTCTCTCCTTCTTCCAGTTCTGCCTCTTCCCAAATTTTGGCAAATAGGTATACTGTAAAGGGAAAGTGGTCAATCAGTAGCCTATGGACCCTGCAAGGCCCCCATGATGGCTTCTGTGGCCTCCAGGGAGCCTCTGTGATGCCTTGAATGTCAAAAATAAATTGGAAGAGGAAAAACAGGCTTTCCTGGGGTGCATTCACACTACAGAATTATAGTGCTATTATTCCACTTGAACTACAATTATGATATCCTAGGAAATCCTGGGGTTTGTAGCTAAGAACTCTAAATGTGTGTGCATGTGCCTTCAAGTCGCCTGTCTACCATGGCGAACCCATAAATTTCATAGGGTTTTCTTAGGCAAGGAATCCTGAGAGGTGGCTTTTCCAGTTCCTTTCTCTGAAATACAGCCTACAGCACCTGAGATTTGTTGGCCATCTCCCATCCAAACACTAATCCAGGGTTGACCCTGCTCAGTTTCCAAAATCAGACAGGGTCTATGCCTTTAGGAAACGGAGGCCCTGTGTTATATTGTGTGCATGTGCCTTCAAAGTCACCTGGTGACTTATGGTGACCACATGAATTTTCTTAGGATCATGTCCTCTTTGACTGAGTCTATCCATCTGGCGTGTGATCTTCCTCTCTTCCTACTGCTTTCTGTATTTCCAAGCACTATCATCTTTTCTCATGATGTGGCCAAAGTATAACAGCCTCAATTTTGTCATCTTGGTTTCTAGCGAGAGTTCAGGCTCGATTTGTCCTAGGACCCATTGGATTGCCATGCCTTCTCATGATGGGGCTGATGTAAAAGAGCCTTAACTTTGTTTTCTTGGCTTCTAAGAAAAGTTGAGGCCTTATTTGTTCTTGGACCCATTTGCTCATCTTTTTACCCATCCATGGTATTTGCAGATTAATGCTGTGGGCACTCGGTATCCACTGGGGTTTATTTCCAGGACCCTCCATGGATGCCAAAATCTGTGGGTGCTCAAATGGCACAGTAACATGACATCCTTTATATAAAATGGCAAAAGCAAGGTTTGCTTTTGGGAATTGATATTTTTCAAAAGTACTGCATTTTCAAGCTATGGGTGGTTGAATCCATGAAGAAAAAAATCTGTGGCTATGGAGGGCTGGCCCTACTCATTTTCTTGATGCAAATACTTTGCTCTTTCATGCAAAAAGAAAGTGGGAGCATTGGGGAGAGAAGAAGAAGAAGCACTGCTCCAAACAAGTAGTCCGAACCCTTTTGCCGTAGTCCAAAGTACTTCAAAGCCTTAACCAGAAACGGTAGTTGCCACGTTCCTCTGAGCTGAATCCACACAAACACTGACTGTTCCAAGGCGGCAGGATCCAGCCATCAGAAGCTCTTTGAAATGATGGATGTTTTTCCAAAGTCCTCTCTCCCTAAGTTTGTCTTGGGATGGTTCTGAGTTTTGTTAATTTTTCTTCCACCAGCCCCACCTCCGGCTCTCCAAAACAGGACCTTCCCCCCCTTCTTTCCCCCCGTTTGAGACTGGCAAATTTCTCCCCCCAAAAAGTAAATTGCTGAGTTTGGATTTGGCATCGTCGCCAAGGAACGGAGGCACCTTTGATGAATCCCAAAAGGGGCGGACTTCAATCGCCGCACATTTAATAAGTTATTTCCGTGGAAAAACCTTGGTCACATAGTTTGGAAGCAAAGGTTAGAAACGCCTCCCAGTCTTCAGAGCAGCGTAAAAGAGATGGAGAGGAAAGGAGGAAGATCCCTCCTTTACTGTAACTTTTCTCAACAGGTTCCCAGAAGGACCCAGAGTTTCCCCTAAGTTCCTGACTTCATTTTCAGGCACTGTAAATAATCTACAGCCAGCAGCCAGATTCTCCTTCCATCTTCAAAAAGCAAATCAAACTAGCTAATATTTTCCCCATAAATACAGCTTTAGAAGAGAGTCTCCCTTAGCCAAAATGCTTGGGACCAGAAGGATTTTGGGTTTTGGACTTATCTATTCGGACTTGGGAATATTTGCATGTGCATAATACATAATGAGCTATCTTGGAGATGGGACCCAAGTCTAAACATGACATTCATTTATGTTTTGTATACACCCAGCCTGAAGGTAATTTTATACACAAGACTCTTAATAATTTTGTGCATGAAACACAGTTTGTGCACTTTGGAATTCATTGACCATATATATACTCGACTCCAAGTCGACCTCATGTATAAGTTGAGGGCAGGTTTGGGGGCCAAAATTGTGGATTTTGCTATGACCCATGGATAAGCCAAGGGTAAAACTTAAGGGCATATGCAGTATGTTTCACATACACCTTATACCAGTGGTTTCCAATCTTTGTCCCCCCAGATGATTTGGACTTCAGCTCCCACTATTCCTGATTGTTGGCCTGGTTGTCTGGGGCTTCTGGGAACTGCAGTCCAAAACAAATGGAGGACCAAAAGTTGGGAACCACTGCTTTATACACACAGCCTTAAGGTACAGTCGGCCTCTGAGTGATCAGAGGAATTACTCTGTAATAATATTATGTGTAAAGTGAAAGATATATTTGTGGTTGATGGCCCATCATTTGTTTTTCTTTTTGCTTTAAAGCAATTTGTTTAATTATTCTTGGACTGCCTTTTAAGATTAAAAAAAGTTCACAAGGTAAACATACCATAAAAGCATCAAAGTAAAATGTGTGCCACCATAAAACGCAGTATCGCTGTTGCCGTCAATTAAACAGCGTTATGTAACATCAGGCCAGAAAAATACCATTAAAAGACAGTAAAAGTAGTCTCCCTTACCCAAAATACTTGCTTGGGATTTTGGAATACCTGCATTTATACATATGTACATAATGAGATATCTTAGGGATGGGACCCAAGTCTAAACAGAAAATTAATTTATGTTCTGTATGCGCTTTATCAACATAGCCAGACGTTAATTCTATATTTGCAGTTTTGTGAGATATTCAGCCTTCTCTGAGAGTTCTGGCACCACAATAAACTACAAATCCCACAACTCCCTAGGATGGAGCCACAGCAATTAAAGTGGTGTCATAGTGCATTAATTCTGCAGTGTGGCAGCAGCCATAAAGAAGTTTATAAACATTTGCATGGAAAAGGCTGGATGCATGAAGAGACCTGCTGACTTCCATTTTTTGCTTTGAGATTTAGGTCTTTTCTTCAAGGGGAAGGATGTAGCTTCCAACTTACTGTGACCTTAAGGCAAACCTATGATAGAGTTTTTTTGGAAGGTTTCTGCAGAGGAGGGTTTGCCATTGCCTTCCTCTGAGGCTGAGAGAGTGTGACTTGTCCAAGGTGGGCTTCATAGCCAAGCAAGGATTCAAACCCTGGTCTCCAGAGTCCTAGTCCATCACTCAAACCACTACACTATGCTGGTTCTCTAGATTAAACTCATTGAATCAATAGGATTTGCCTATATGTTGACCCACCATTCAACACTTGATTCGATGGGTTGACTCTGCTTGGGACTAGATAATGGGACTTAAGCATAAAGTAAGACCAAAAGTTATCCTGAAGGCTTTGACACAATTTGAGGTCCTTCTCTATTGTTCCATCACACTTTGTTGATGGAACGGTACTTTTAAGGAAGGAGTCTGGCAGAACTTAAAGGCTCACTAGGTTTATCTGGCATAAGCTTTTGTGGACTGCATCCTATTTGGTTGGAAGCATGGAGCACTGCTGCCTCCCAACTGCCTCCTAAATCAGCACTGTTAAATGAATCACAGATATTTGCACCTTTTGCATTCCTAATTCCTTTGCATCCCGCTCTCACGCCAACATGTTTCGTATCAAGGCCTGCCAACCGAGGCAATGCTCCATGTATGTCAGGAAATGGGCTGCCACCCACTAAAGCGGGTGCCAACTAAAACCCTTTTAGCCTTTCAGGTGCCTCTGGACTCTTTGAAGTTGTTTTCGCTGCAACAGACTAACCGAGCTAAACTCCATCACCGGAAATGTAAAAAAAAGACAAGGATCTGTTACTGTTGAAGTTCAAAGCTTTCTTAAGCTCCTAACTCATTAATAACCATCACTATTATAATTTTTAAAAAGCAACTCCCCTTTTTTCTCATAAGTAACCAGATGGGTTACTTTTGGGTCCTTTAAGCTTAGCTTCCACTAAGTTGTATTCATATAATTATAGAATCTTAGTGGTGGAAGAGGTCACAAGTGGTCAGGAAATCCAGCCCTTGTCCATGCAGGAATACACAACTAAAGCACTCCTGGGAAATGTCCATCAATGTTGGTTGAAAGACCTCCAAAGATGGGGGGGGGGGTCCATCACCCTCCAAGGCAACATATTCCACTGTCAAAAAGCTCTTACACTCAAGACGTTCTTCCTAATGGTGAGGTGGAATTTCTTTTCTTCTAGTTTGCATCCATTGCTCCATGTCTCAGTCTCTGGAGCAGCAGAAAACAAGCTCCATACTCCTTCTACATGACACCCTTCTGGAAATTTAGAGATGTCCACCATGCCACCTCTCAGTCTTCTCTTCTCCAAGCTAAACATACATAGCCTGCTCAGATGTTCCTCCCTGGGCTTGGTTTCCAGACCTTTGACCATCTTGGTCCCCCTTTTTCAAAACACACTAAAGCTTGGCAATGTTGTTGTTGTTAGGTGCCTTCAAGTCATTTCTAACTTATGGCAACCTTAAGGCGAACCTATCATGGGGTTTTCTTGGCAAGATTTGTTCAGAGGAGCTTTGCCATTGCCTTCCCTTGAGGCTGAGAGACTGTGACTTGCTCAAGGCTACCCAGTGGGTTTTATGGTTGACCCAGGACTCAAACCCTGGTCTCCAGAGTCTTGGTCCAACACTCAAACCACAATACCATGTTGGCTCTCTTCAGCTTGGCATTAGGTAAGGTAACCAATGGCTTGCAAGTAAATAGCTATACGTAACTGCTATTTTTTGTAATAACTAGTATTATTTCCAAACCCTGGGCTTTGAGTAAGACAACTGCATGCCATGCCATGTTGAAGGAACGCCAGCTCAACCATGATGCATGCAAATGTCATTGAATCTTACACTTTGGGGATACCTGTAAGAGTACCCCAATACATCTGGATGCATTCGAGGAACCACTCAAGTCTGTGATTTTGTCTGAAATGGGGAGAGCAGGCCTACCCTTTTGGAGACGCACACTTTTCCCACCTAAAAGTTAGGAAAGTTAAAAAGTTTTATCTGTCAAGAGGAAGAAAAGAGACCAAGCTGCTCTGGAAACCCAAGAAGTTACTTTTGCCACCTCACCCCAAAAAGGGTTAAAGGTGGCATGAAAAACCAAGGAAAGGAATGTATTGACCCTGTCTGTCCCCCTTTCTTTTTTCAAGCTACAAAACTGCTCAGTCATGCTGTCGCTCTCGGATTTTACAGGTTTGCAGAGTAGTCCAAAGCCATGAGGAAGAAATGCTCAGAAGGATTTTGTTATACTTTAAGCAAACTGGGAAAGAAATACGCTCCCTTTCTTTAAAATTTCCCATCGGCAAAATAGTCCGCCGAGGGGAAAAAAGTTCAATGGGAAACATCTGATCAAAGAACCTCCAAGACATTGTCTCTCTCTCTCTCTCTCTCTCTCTCTCTTCCTCTTTCTTTTTGGATCAAAGTTGTCATTTTTTGGCAACAGACAGAGTTAGCTCGACAAGAAGCCTCTTCAGCCAAGGCCTGACTATTGTCGGTGATCTGAAACTGAAACGCCAAATAACCTGAAATGAAGAGGTAGGGCATGGAGGGTGCAGGGAGGCAGGGATTGTGAAGGAAATATACACATGGCCCCAAATAAACATGCATCTCAGAAAACAGAATCATAGACTGGAAGAGACCCCAAAAGCCATTCTTTCCAACCTCTACAGGAAGACACCATCCAAACATTCCCAACCGATGGCCATCCAGCCTCTGTTTAAAAGCCTCCAAAGAAGAAGATTCCACCACCCTCCAAGGCAGCATCTTCCACCATCAAACACCTTTGACCATCAAGAAGTTCTTCCTAGTTTTTAGGTGGAATTCCTTCCCCTGAAGTTTGCATCCACTGCTCCATGTCCTCGTCTCTGGAGCAGCAGAAAACAAGCCTGCTCCATCTTCAACATGAGCTCCCTTCAAATATTTAAACATGGCTACCATGTCACCCTACTCACCTTCTATTCTTCAGACTAAACATACCCAGCTGGTGGTTTCCAGACCGTTCATTATTTTGGTCACCCTCCTCTGGACTTGTTACCTGTGCATTAAGAGATGCCTTGTCCCAACCATTTTGGTGTGGCTTCCCTTCAAAGATGTGTGCAGATGCCTTCCTCCCTTTGATATGGCCAAAAGCAGCAACCTCCTTCATGGGAGGAAGGGGTGTTGAGTGTGAAAAGTGTGTTTGTGTTTCCCCTAGTAACTGCCTTCTCCAGTCCAGCCTTGCAAAAAACATCTCCCTCCTGTTCATCTACTTCTTGCATCTTTTGACTAACAAACTGGTCAAACACAGAACAGATAGGGACACTGTCATAATAACTGGCTGGAAAGACATGCTCAGAGGGTCATCATCACAATACGCTTTACACTGGAATGAGTGAATGAGTGGAGTGCTTCAGGGTCCTCTGTCCTAAGGCCATTACTCTTCAACATTTTTATCAATGACTTAGATGACATGGCAAAGGGAATCCTTATCAAGTCTGCAGATGATGCAGAACTAGGAGGGGTGGTTAACCCATTGGAAGATAGGGAGAGAATTCAAAAGGACCTAGACAAACTAGAAAATTGGGCAGAAAGTAATAAAATGAAACCCAACAGAGGCAAATGCACAATTTTACCCAAATCCACAGCCAGAGATCCAGCCTGAAGGATAACCACTTGCTGACCACAACTTCAGCAGAACGTAAAAGGATGGATTATTTTGTCAGGCAGGCTTTCCTGCCGATGGGTTTTCCTGCTCTGGCTGTCATCAGACAAACTGTAAGAAAAACCGTATTTCCTGCAAATGAGCGGCTACCTTTACCTCTTCCAAGCCTATCCTTAAATGAAAATGACCACCGGACACAATGGGAAAACCACCAAGAAGTCACGCCAGCTGACTTTAGCGAACCACATGAGCCTGGCTGTTTTGAATGAGGCAGCCAAGGCTAAATTTAAACACCTCTCATTGTGTGATGCACACTTTATTTTTATTTTTTGAAAAAAACGCAGCCAGGATTGCTTCAAATGAGCGATCTCTCTCTCTCTCCAGACCTGCGGTTCCACAACAAATAACAAAGCCGAGCGAGTGTGAGAACGCGATTAGCAAAGGCTCCCTTGGGCAAGCAAAGTCCTGCAAAACAGGAGAGACGACTGAGAAGGAAACAACCAGCCGCCAAAAAGAGCAGAGAGACACTGTCCCAAGAGAAGGAAAACTGATGTGGTTTTTCCTTCCCCAAGCCAGAAATATGGAGCAAGAGAATCTTGTAACTGTCAGCTAGCAAGAAATGGATGTGAGTTCTTTATTTCATAAGCACTTTTACAAGAACTTGGAAAAGTTAGCTAGTTAACTGGACTGCAACTGTCTCCAGGATTCTCCAGATAGCATAACTATTTGAGAGGTCAACTCCAAAAAGGAATTCTTATAAAGCTTGGGCTTCAAGAATCCTACTCTGAGGCGACTTTTACAAGGCAAGCTTCAACTGATCTTAACTAATTTACCTGCCATGACACCTCCTAAAGAACCCTGGCTTAGTAATGGTTTCAAAACCCATATAATGAGATCCCAAACAACTCATTTTCACAGGCATATAGCCATGTTAGTCTGGAACATATCAATATGCTTGTAGCACTTTTGAGATTAACTGAGCAAAAGACGTTGTAGCAGAAGCTTTCGTAGACTTGGTCTACATCCTCAGATGCATGGAGTGAACTGGTGCTCAGGAATGAATGGACCTTTATAATTAGATTGTATGAAGAGCCATAGAAATGGAAAACTTGAGGGACATCACCATTCCCACAAGTTTTGCCTTTCCATGGCTGTTCACATAGCCTGATTATAAAGGTACTTCCTGGGCACTAGCTCACTCCATGGATCTGAGGGCATAGACCAGGTCTATGAAAGCTCATGCTACAATGTCTTTTGCACAAAGGTGCTACAAGATCCATGTTCAAACTAATTTTTGCTTTATGATACAGTCCTGCCTTGATTCTGGCCTGCTTTCCAATACAAACAAGGCCATGATGTTTGGTATAATCCTGAAGTTCTGGGACCTAGGCTCATCTGAGATGATTGACCATCTCCTCTCTGTTTTCCATTTCCATGATCGGCAATTTTATCTCAAGCCTCTCAAGAGCAGAGTTTGAGGAAGCTGCCACTTGCATTCAAAACATTAAAATGTCTGCCAACCTGAGAATTCTCCCGGAGTGATATTGGGCGAGTTCGTAGCCTCCGTTTCAGTGTAGGACAATGTTGAATCTGATAGATCTAGGAAGCAAGATGAGAAAGGGGAATGGTTAAATGAACAGCATTAATTTTCCCATTCTTAAAAAAAAACCCTGAGTACGAAATGCAAGTTGCGACATGCTCTGAACCCAGGTTTGCATTCGCACAAGCAAGCGCAACGCAACCTTCTAAACGCCTGGGTGTTCTTCTCACACCATCCATGAACATGTTGCCTTCCTGAACAGAAATAATGAAGCCCACATTTGGATTACCCAAACCCTTTTCTGGCAGACAGCTTTTCACAAGATGCTGGAAGTTGTATAGCCCACCCACTTTCTTTGAGGGAAATCAATAAAAGAGGAATGGGGTGGAGATGCCGGAGAAGGAGAAGAAGCCTAAGACGGCAGCAACTGGGAATCACAAACTAAGGAGAGCATCTGTGCAAAGCGCTCCCACCATGCTGCTTACAACTGGCACGGGCGCAATATGGTGGGAAAGGAGAGATGCACGCCGGCGTTTTTGTGGAACAAACCATCGTTATTAAAAAGGGTTTTATTTGTCCAGCTGCCGTGTTTTGGGAAAACCCTTCTTCACAAGCTGATTCTTCCATTCCTCTTTTTGTGCTGTTGTAGCCAAAGTTTTGAGTACATTTCTAGCAATTTAACACATTAATGCATTTCTCCCCTTCAACTCTCCCCCGTTGGCATGATATGGGCCCCAGACTGTGTGCAAGCCCCTAACCCCCCCAATAAAAAGTCAGTGTAATTTCCGGGCAATTGTTGCCTCCAAGTCAAAGAGGAATCCTCCCCCAGCAAAATGGAAAAACACATGAAAATATCCCCATCCGCCAGCAACTAAGAACCCTGTACAAGCCCCGTGAATGAAAAGTGACGCGATTCACGGGATAATGCCGGGACAATGGCGACATCGCGCGATATCATCTGAAAACAATCCCATTGTTGGGGGAAATACACTGGATTTAATCGTCATTTATTCACGGGATATGGCCGCTTTGCCTCCCGTGTGAACAAGTCCTGTGATAGGTTTGTCTTGGGGTCGCCGTAAGTCGGAAACAACTTGGAGGCACACAACAACAACAACAACAACAACAACAACAGTTCACGGGTCCATCCTTCCCAGGACTTCCCATTCCATCTGGCAATGCCATTTGGAGGTCAGAGGCAGGGAAGGGGGTCTTTCCTGAACGGAGACCCTGGCGCTGGAACCTGGGACCCTTTTGCCAGCAAAGAGGCCCTTGGCGGACGAGGTTTCCCTTTGTTCACTTTCCTGACACATCCAAACTGCCCTCAAAAATAACCAAGGCTGAGCAGATCAAACGAGTAGCAACTTGGAGCTCCTTGGATAAGGTTACGCTAAGCCTCCAAACAACTCGTTGTTACTATACTTAATTATCACTATTAAAATTCTTGAAGCTGTTTATTCTTGTTTCCTTCCTTCCTTCCTCCTCTGCTGGAACCAAGAAAACTTTGTTTTAACAAGTTTAACGTCTTTTGTTGGTCTTTTTTTCGCTCTCTTTCTGTTCCCCCCCACCATGAATAGCCTTTTAATTAAAAAATATACTCAAAAAGATTGCTTCAAAACCAACCAACTCTGGGTTGGGCTTTTTTGGGGGAAGGGGGGGGTCTTCTTTTCCTTTCCAGACATCCCAACCTTAAAGAGCAAATTTCCATTCCTGAGCAACTCACTCAAAAGCTTTCAATGTAGAAAATGCAGCCACAATTTCAGTCAAAAATAGCATGGTTCTCAAGACTGTTTTTGTGGCCCTTGATCCCGCCAAACTCCACGGTCTGGGCTTAGTCTACATCTAAGTTCACTATGCAAATTGGTGTGCATTTTCACACATTTGCATCGAGAGCCTTCACTTAATTGCACAAATTTGCATCAATTCACTCTCCCTCTGCTGAAAATTCACAGCCATCCAAATGCATGCAAAGCGAACAGACAGCCAAAAGTGTGATCATGTGCATTTCTGCAAATTACTCCACAAAGCCTTTTAGCGCAAGGTTTAAGAGTTTTTCAGAGAAGGCCCTGCAAAAAGCCCAAACCCCTGCGAATTGCATGTGGCTGGGTCACATTCTATTCAACTGGGATGAGGAGCATTTTACATGTGCAAACCAACCCTTAGTCTTCTTATCACTCCAAAAATAATGGACTGCTTTTCCTAGAAGACACCAAGACTTGAAAATGCACCTTTTAAATGGGTTGTAGCCCACCTACCTACCTGCCAGGTGCTGTTTAATGTTAAAGAAACCCTGCCATTTGATCAAAACCTAAAGCACATTCCCAGCCAATTCTGCTGCTGGTGTTTTTTCTGGCATTTTCCAATCCTCCGTGAAAAATTTTGTCAGTGTTGTGGGATTTCTGGAGAACGTAGAACTGGAACATTTTACAGAACTCTTTCCATTGCTCTAAATAACGTTATCTGATTTAGCACATATATTATATTCATACACGTCCCATGTTTTATGTGGAAATTATTTTATTAGACTGTTTGTAATAATGCAATGGGAATAGCATATACTTCCCTTACATTTAACCAAATGACTGCACCTGAAGGAACACTATTTTAGGACAAATACCTAGAGATACCTGAGATATCAAGGGTTTAACTTTCTTTTGCTACAAGTACAAGTATAGTTTAACATCACTCTTTCATTCTCTGTACTTTAGCAGAACCTTTTATATCCTTGAAAGATGGATGTGAGCATGGCACAGGGACATTGCATCTCGACTACTTGTATTGGTAACTGATCAAGAAGTAAGCCATTTTGTGATACAGAACCAAGCTTAGCTGTGTGTTCATTTGTTCGCCTCTTTGCCTGAACCGTAGAGTCTGTTAATGCATGTCTCCTTAGAAGAATAACTAGAACTTTGCATCCTATAGTTAGCGCATCGAACATGACCAGTGACAGTACAACAGCCCACTCAGTGTAGTGCACTGACCATTGCAATTGACTGGGATTTGGGAAATCCATGTTCATGTCCCATTGGGCCATGAAACTAGGGTTGCCAGGTTGCCATTGTACCTTCAATGGCCATGCAGAAGAAACTCATGGAACAAGCAAAACCTGCTGAAATCCCTTCTTCTAAACAACTACTATAGATACAGCAGCCCTGATCCTGTTTTTCACCTGTCTACCTTGCAGCGATTCCCAACCTTTGGTCCTCTATTTGTTTTGGAATTCAGCTCCCAGAAGCCCCAACCAACTTGGCCAACAGTCAAGTGCAAATAAATGGGGGATCAAACAGCAAAGAAAGTCTTGAGGTCCTTACCCAATGGTTTTTGCTCGTCGTTTGGAGACAGCCGGGAATAAGGAGGGGGTGGCGATTCTGGAAAAGAAGGAAGACTTGTATTAACACTCAGCTGGGGAGTTTAAGATACAGAAATTTTGCATCCTCCCAACATAAGGCTCTAAGTACCTGCAAAGACCATCAGGAACGTCTTTGCAAGCTGCAATAACCAATAAAAATAGTAGCAAGCTGGTGCCTGACTAGCTGAACTGGAGATTTGCACACAGTCCTCTCCCACCAAAACTGGATAATTTGCACCCACAAAATGAGATGACCCACAAAAACTCGAGACACAGGGCAAGGACCTGAGATTTGACAACCCTAGCTCAAGAACACACACACACCCCTTTTTTTTCCCTAGCCAGGAAATCAGTAGAGTGGCGCCTCAGTGATTCACTGTAGTCATGGAGAGACTGTCTGAACATTTTGTCACCCCAAAATGATCAAAGACTCACAAGAAAGACCCAGAATAATAATAATCAGATTTTTAAAGTAATCCAACACCAAGTACTAGGAGCTCCTTTGCCAGGGGATGGGGCATGAATGGGTATTGCTAAACATAGCCCAAACAACCCTAGAGCACCTACACACACAATGTGGGTCTTGAGGAAGCCACTGACTTGCACCTCTTAATCCCATAATCCCTCCAGAGTAGTAGCATCAAATGCAAGGAGGTTGCTCTGGTTAGTCAATCCCAACCTGGATATTTACTGGAAATGCAGGACGTCTGCACCGGCCAAAAAGACCTATTCCTCCCACATTGCACTGTTTGGACAACACATGTCCGAAACCCCAATTGTAGTGCAAGCAGTCCAGATGACATCCAGCACATTCCACACCAGAACCAGGGTTTCACAGCCTATGTTGTTGTTGTGTGGCTCCAAGTCATTTTCAATTTATGGCGACCCTATCATAGGGCCACTTTCTTCAGAGGGGGCTTGCCATTACCATCCTCCGAGGCTGAGAGAGTGTGACTTGCCCAAGGACAATAGTTGCTCTGGGTCTTCCAGGAAGATACTGGGACGTTCCATCCTATGCCACCATGGCTGTCTATATGGGCATCCCTGTGTGTCTGATGTCCCCATGGGTCACTCGTTGTGAGGTCAGCACAAGATGCACAGTCTTATGCCTACTGCTGGGTGCTCTGTCCTGACCTCAGAAGCAAGCAGCCTGGGATGGACATACTGGGAGGACCAGTGCAAACAGCCATGGTGCAGGAACAGAGACCAAGGTAATGGGGACAAGCCTCACCTGCCCACCATAAAAGGTTAAAACACGCAGTGACCCTTTTACATGCAAGTCTCGGGTGCATTTACTGGAGAGGAAGGATCATGTTTATGAGACAACTCAGGCTGCAGCCACACTGCAGAAATAATCCAGTTTGGCACCACTTTAACTGCCATGTGCTCCATGCTATGGAATTCTGGGACCTGTAGTTCTGGAGATACTTAGCCTTCTCCATTGGGTGCCACAGCAAACTACAACCCCCAAGAATCCATAGCATTGAACCGTGGCTAAAGTGTTAAAGTGGTGTCAAACCGGATTACGTATTCACTGGGGATCCAGCCTCAGTTGCAAGTCAATGTAGGGAACAATCACACAGCAAGGGACCTGAACAAGTCAAACTCTGGAGGGGAAATCAAACATTTTATGTTACTTTCCCTAGCTTGAAGGAAACTTGGGAACTGTAGTCACTCTTTGCCAAGTGCCTTGTTCCAAAACTTGTGGCCAGCTCAAAAGAACTACGAATTCTGAGCTCCTGCGGGAACAGAGATAGTCAAACAAACTGGTTTACATCTGCTCAAGAAACTGGCTTATATCTGTGCAGCGCCAAACTGGTTTCACATGCAGGATGAGTCCTTCCTGAATCTTCATTCGCAAAGCAAAGCCAGAGAGAGAGAGAGACTTTGGAATGTTCCTAAGGATGCCGTCAAGTTGTTGGAAAGCTACTTCCATTGCAGTTGTTACAAAAATGGTAGATCCAGCCAAAAAACCCTCTTTGTCACGACAATGCGCCTCTGTTACAAAGAACCCGGTATCTGGTGTCGAATTTAAGGGAAAGGATCCCATCACTCCCTGCAGGAAAAGATACAGAGCAAACTGGATTTGGAAGCACCGCATGAGGCACTGGGATTGCAAAACTCGACTTAAGGAAAGTTTATTTCCCACCCGTCCTCAAACATGAACACACAACTAAAGGAGGAGAGTAAAACGTCCAAAACTTTCTTCTTCTTCTTGAAACAACAGAGAGAACGAAAATTAGGGAAAGACCCAAAAATGCATATATGCACAACACACACACACACACAATCCACAAACGGGTTAACAAGAACCAGGACCTTGCAACTAGCGTCCAAGAAAACTTTCTGGGACTCTTTCATTCCCAGATTCTGCTGGAATTCATTGTTCCGGGAAAAACGAGAAAGAAAAATTCAAGTGAAACCAACTTTTTTAAATTCAATTTGAGATGGCTTGGTTTTGGGGTTTTCCCCCCAAAGAAGTACAGGTTCTGCTGCTTTAGAAGAAGAAGGGAAAAATTAAAAGCAGGGGGGAATCCACTTTGCAAGGCGAAAAGTTGGAAATAGAGCCGCTGCAGCTTTAAGAAAGGCAGTCAGATAAATTGCCAGCCTGCCTGGCGCCAGCAAAATGCAAACTGCGTATTATCACCACTTCTTCACCTAAATAGCAAGAAGGGGGGAACCCTCCTTAGGAAAAGAAGGAGGGAAGCAAAAATAAAAGGAGGAGGAGGAGGGAGGGAGGAAGAGCTTTTTAAGCCCAACTTGAAACTGATCTCAATTGAAAGGGGATAATGCCAGGCCAAAGGGAAAGGAATTTGTCCCTGTGTGTTTCCCCCCTTTAATTCCCATCTTCTTCTTCTTCTTCTGGCCTTCAGAAAGTGGTGATTTTCTGCGCTTGCAAAAAAAAGAGAGAAAGAAAGAACGAACGAAAGAGTTATCTCTCTGTCCACACTGCCAAAAAAGAATACTGTATCATCATTTCGCAGTGGATACAGTTACCACAAAATAACAAGCCAGGCCTAAGTTTTGTTTTGCAAAGCAAACGGACCCAAGACGATGGCAATCCCAATGCATGCTTCTTGTGGGATGATGGGGCTTTATGGCCGTGTAAAATATACTTCTGATGGGATTGAGAAGCCGGTTGAAGGTGGTCATCCACACTGCAGAAATAATCCAGTTTCAAACCACTTTAACTGCCACGGCGCAATGCTACAGGATTCTGGGAATCGCAGTTTGCTGTGGCACAGGAGCTTTGCTCTGCAATTTTTTCCCTTTTTGTTGCAAAACTGCAAACTGCCATTCCCAGACTTCCGCAGTATTGAGCCAGGAGAGTTAAAAGTGGTATCAAACCCAATTATTTCTGCAGTGTGGATGCAACTAGAGTTTCCTCCGATCCTTTTCTTCCATTCCAACACGATGGAGGAAGGAAGGTGACTATATGTATGGGGCTTTTCCCTGCACAATTCAGCCCACATCCCCAAACCAGCACCCATCTTCCTAAATTCACCCTGAGTTTGTATCTTTGCAACGGGTGTCCAAGGTTTGGGTTTTAAGTCAAATAATAAAGTGCTTGTTGTCAAAGCAGAAGAAAACCACTCCCGCCTTCCCTCCTTCAGCCAGAGAGAGACTTATCATGATCTGCTCCAGTGAACGCCAGCTATTCCAGCAATTTCGGCAGAAAACCGAGGCAATGCTCAGCTTTCGGGGGACCTGGGGACGGGAGGAAAGGTGTGAGGGCAACCGAAGAAAGGAAAGAGCCAGGACTTTTTCATATGGAGGAATGTGTCACCCTCCCGAAAGAAGAAGAAAGAAGGGGGCAATTTGAAAATGCAAAAAATCACGTAGTAGCTTATCACACGCACAGACAGACGCGGCGTCCATCCGAAAGAGAAAGCAGCGCGTCTGCAGCAACTTGTTCAAACACCAAAAGGCCTGCCTAAATAAAAAGATATTTGTCTGGCGGAGGAAAAGAGAGTAGGGATCGGAGAAAGACGTTTCCCCATCTTGGGGGCAGCCACAGAGAAGGCTCTGTCATGGACCCTGTGGCTGCATCTGCACTCCAGAAACGATACAGTTTGAGACCACTTCAACTACCATGCTCCATGCTATTGAATTCTTGGAAATGTAGTTTTGGGAGACATTTAAACCTTCTCTGTGAAAGAGCTCTATTGCAACAACAAACTACAATTTTCAGAATCCCATAAGCTTTCAGCCATGGCTGCCAAAGTGGTGTCAAACTGGATCATTTCTGCAATGTGGACACAACTTGGTGGTGGGACAGAGAGAAAGCCCCCCGTTAAAGATCTTAAAAACTCAGGTAGGTTCATGGCTGTTCTCTAAAGTGAAGTTTTTGACATTCGCACTACAGAAATATTCTAGTTTGTTTGTTCTTATGTTCTGACGAGTCTCGTATTTTGTTCTTATTTTGCCTATGGTTTGTTAACCTGCAGTAAAGGTGATTGATTGATTGACTGATTGATTGATTCCAGTTTGACACCCCCTTTAACTGCCACGGCTCAACACTACAGAAATCTAGGAACTTTACTTTGTTGTGGCACCAGAGCTCTCTGACGGCGAAGTCTCAACATCCCACAAAACTACAATCCCCCAAATTCCATAGCACTGAGCCACAGCAGTTAAAACAGTGTCAAACTGAATTATTTCTGTAGTGTGGATGCAGCCAGGGTGAGAAAGAGAGAGGGGGTGTTTTGACCTACTTCAGGCATATTTTAGAGACATGAAGGAACCACTCCGGGACAAAAATATACCGCAAGAAGCTAGGAGGCTAGTTTACAACAGGCTAGACCCAGAGTTTGGAAAGTTGCATTTAAGACAAATGAAATATAATAACATGCTGAAGTTACCCAGAATGGAACCGTCATTATGCCACCGCCGGCTTCAGCGTGGCATTACATTCATTCGCCTTCAAAGCAACTTTCCACGCATTGCTCCACATATCTCCATAGCATCTCCTCCATCCCTTCTCGGGCATCAGATGCCAGCGTTGGCCATGCTGGGTAAGGCTGATGGGAGTTGAAGTCCCAATAACTATCTATAGAGACCTACATTTGGACAAGCCTAGTCCAAATTGCCTGGAGCTTTCTCATTCTCCATCTTACAAAGAAAATGGAAATGCTTGTTGTGTGAGAAGCCAGTTTCCTTCTTCTGCACAATCTTTAAAAGTACTTGGAACCCTTTCTAATTTTCAGTTTGTATCTCTGGTAGGATTGCCAGAGTACTAAATGGAGAGGCTCCTGTACTTTTAATGGTTGGGAGGAAGCAGGTACTGTATTGCTTGGTACCTGGTTGTGCAACACCTGCTGCAATTCCCCCTTTTACACAGCCATTAATGATACAGGAGGTCTCTTTTCAGTTTGCTTTTCAGTACCATGAAACCCACTGGAAGGCCCTTGGCAAGTCACACTCTCTCAGCCTCAGCGGAAGGCAATGGCAAACCTCCTCTGAACCAATCTTGCCAAGAAAACCCCATGATAGGGTCTCCTTAGTGTTGCAATAAGTTGGAAACTACTTGAAAGCACACAGCGACAACAACGACTCATTAAAACCTTGTACAGTTAGATCCATAGCCGACTGGGGAAACCGAGGCTGAAAAAGAAAGCTGCCTTCTGCCTGGCTTAGAAGTTGGGATAGTTTATTTACTTTGGGACTACAACTCCCAGCATTCCCCAGACAGCTGAGTGACAGTGCTGGCTGGGACAGAGGATCTATCCAAAACCTAAACTTTGCAAGATTCAAAAATAGAAGTGATGTGAAACTTGAATTCAGGGCTGCATCTACACAGCAGAAATAGTGCAGTCTGACAAAGCTTTAACTGGCGCAGTGCTATGGGATCCTGGGATTGAGCCATGGCTCAATGCTATGGGATCCTGGGATTTGTAGTTTGTAGCACTCTCTGACAGAGTACAAATCCCAGCATTGCACAGCATTGCAACATGGCAGTTAAAGCATTGTCAAACTGCATTGATTCTGCAGCATAGATGCAGCCCAACCCAAGTCTCAGTCCCTCTGTTTGTACCCATGTGAACATTTTTGGATCAAGGATGGTGAAAAGTCTGGAAGCAGAAATGAAGCGGATGGTTGGGTAAAGCGAGGCAGCCTCATTGGGATTCCCACCAGCTTTTAATGCTCCACTGAGCGCCAACTACTCCATGCACCAGGCACGGTACAAAACAATGCTGTGCCACAATCCCTGCCAAGAGGTTTGGAGCAAAACAAGAGCAGCGGAATGCAGATCAGGGCTGGACAATGAGCGTCTGCGTGTGGAAGGTCTACACGCGAGGAGGGGCTTTGGTCTCCTGCATTGCCAGGGCACCGAAAAATGCCCCCCAGCAACCTCCACTTCAGGGACGCCATTAGTTCTCAACAGGACGGGAGCCTGATACAAATCTCCATTTATAACATACAGCGAGCCCTTGGTATCTGCTGCAATTTGTTTCCATGGATGACAAAATCCAAGGATGCTCAAGTCCCATTAAGTACAATGACATAGAAAAATGGTAGAATTCAAAGAGATAGCCGTGTTAGTCTGCAAGATCAGTGTGTAAAGAGATCTTGTAGCATCTTCGAGACTCACTGCAAGAAAGAAGTCGGCAGCCTGAGTTTTCCTAGGTCCACAACAAACTGCAGAAATAGTTGTTTGTGACCACGTTAACTGCCCTGGCAGTGGGGAATCCTGGGAACTGTAGTTTTGTGAGACATTTAGCCTTCTCTGTCCAAGACAAACTACAGTTCCCATGGTTTTGTGGTCTTGAGCCAAAGTATGAAAAATCTTCAACTATTTTATTGTCTTCATCATCTGCTTTAAAGCTATGTAGATCGTAGCACAGTAGTTTGAATGTTGGACTACAACTCCGGAGACTAGGGTTCGATTCCCACTCAACCACTGAACCCACTTTGGGCAAGTCGCACTTTCTCAGCCTCAGGGGAAGGCAATGGCAAACCTCCTCTGAACCAATCTTGCCATGATGGGTTCTCTTTTGGGACGCCAAAAGTTGGAAGCCATTTGAAGGGAGGACACAACACGCACATACAAACTGCATCAATGCAGTGTAGATGCAGCCTGGGCCAGTTGCAGTCTTTCCCACACCCGCAACCACAGAGATGGCTGTTGTATCAGGATTGTATATTGTTGTATAAGGATGCAACTCTGGCTGAACCCTTATATTGGTTTCCAAAGAGCCTCATCCCAATGGGAGAGGAAGTGCCAGAAGACAGCTCTGCCCACATTCTCAAGTTCCCAACCCAACCTTGCCAGGATGCGCCAGGCTAGTGGCACACCCTTGAGTGTCTTTCCTCTGACTTTCATCAGTCTACCAACAGCTTGCAAGGGAACAGCTTAGGGGAAACCTCAGAAGCCTAGGTACATTGGGGAAGGAAGAACCATTATCCTACACAACCAAGTCTTTCGCACAACTGTGGCAATGGCAATGGCAGCCATAGGTGTGTGGCACAGGATTTTAGGGAATGTCAGCCAGCCGACAAACTCCCAGTTGCCAGCCCCTGCTTCAGGGAGGTCAAACATAGACTGAGGCTGCATCTGCACTGCAGAAATAATACACTTCGAAACTGCTTTAACTGCCATGGCTCCATGCTATGGGATCCTAGGATTTGTAGTGGCATCAGAGCTCTCTGACAGAGAAGGCTGAATATCTCACCAAAATACAAATCTCAGGATTCCATAGCATTGAGCCATGGCTGCTAATGTGGTCTCAAACTGGATTATTTCTGCAGTGCAGATTCAGCCTTAGCGCATAGGTGCTACCCTGAAACACCCCACAAATTATTAAGGTGTATTACCACTGCGTACATTGCACCATCTGTGTTTTGGGACATGGATCAATGGAAGCACAGCAGAGTTGTTGTTATGGTTTTTCAAGTGATGAAAATGAGGAGGAGTGGGGTGTGTTCTTGTAAGCCTTCACACTTTTTAAAAAGTTACTTTTTGGACTGCAAGGCCTAGAATCCCCTGGCTGACCATACCAACAGATTCTGGAAGTGGTAGACCCCTCTCAAAGTAACTTTTCTGAGCTCTGTCTGTAACTCTATATAAAAGGACACATGCGTATATAAATAGAGCCTGAGTTCTTTCCCTAATTTAGGCTACAATCTATTGCAAAAGAGGGTGGAACTGACATGCAAGCAAAGGTGCTCCGGGGGTCAGGTTTGTTTTGCTTTGGTCCTTGCTGGAGACCAAAGTTTGAGTCCCAGACGGGTTTGTTTGGTCCTGAGCTCCTCTAGATCCCCTGGATGGCCCTTTTTCTGGCAAAAGAAGAAAGAGGATCAACTGTTTGTCCTGCAAGGCTCCAACTGAGGCAATTCACCTTCCAAATAGGCATCAGAGGTCTCCCTGCACTGATGGAAATGGGGGGAAAGCCATATGTTTTTCTCTACCAGAAATGGACGTTTCTGGGTTGTCTGTTTTCTGGCAATCTATGAAACCTTTGGAGGTTTATGGGCAGAACATCTGATCTAGGAAGCAATGTCCAACTCACCTCATCAATCCATCCATCCTTCCTTCCTTCCATCCATCCTTCCATGCATCCTTTCTTCCATCCATCCATCCATCCATCCATGCATCCTTCCATCTCATTTATAGGTCACCTTTCTCCCAGAGTGGGATCCAAGGCAGCTCACAAAAAAGATTCACCAAAACCCTAACAATAAAGTTTTATCAAAGCAATTAAAACCATCACATTAAAGAGTACAGAATCTTTAAAAGCCACACAAAATGTATAAATAAAGCGCGCACACACGCGCACACATCATAAGACGCTTCTTGCAAGCAGTTGCACATTAAAAGGTTGCTTAAATGAACAGGACTGCAGGGAGAGGGTTCTCCATTGATCCATTCATTATCTATTGATCCATTCATTATCTACTGATCCATCCATTCATTTTTCTATACCTTCCCCAACTCGAGGCTGACAGTTTGAGCAGCATTTAGGCTTAAAGAAGAAGACACATGTGATGCGGTCAGCAACTAGAAACCTCTGGATGGAGCTACAGCGCTTAAAGTGATGTTGAACTGCACTATGTCTACAGTGTAGATACACCCTAAAAATATTAAACGCCCTGATCCTAAAGATTTCACAGCACACTCCTACCTGTGGATGATGGGAGGGCCAATTTGCACTGCAGGCTGCATCATGGCCCATGCTTCCCAAAAATGAGTGAGAACTAACCCAAACAGGAATAATTTTTTGTAGTTGAGGTGTCTCTTTTGATGGGGGGGGGGGGTGCTCTTTAGCTTAGTGGCACTTTGCCCATAATGGGGAGTAAGGGGTCTTCTCAATTTTCAAATCTGGGAAGGGACATCAGGGGCTGCAAAAATCCTTTGGGGCTGCTGCATGGACCCATGCTCCCCCAGCCCTATTTTGAAAGAATACCAAGAGGTCACCCTTTCTTAATGACATCCGAAACTACTAGGCCTTGGAAAGTGGCCCCGGAAAGTGCAACTTGAACCATTCATAGGCTGGGCAAATTAAATTTAGACTGACCTTTCTCCAATGCCCATGGTGTGGATGATGGGCATTTGTAGTCCAAGATGTCCAGTGAACACACAACCAGGTTAGGGGACACTGGTTTTTAAACCAACATTCCCAGGATAAGGCAGACTGGGAGTTACTAACCATAAACACAAGAGTTAGGACACCTTATGGAAAAGCCACACCTTATGACCACAAATGTAATGCGCCATTATCCCAGAATGCATCCTGCTTATGCTCCGATGCACCCTTCCGGGGAGCAATCTGCTTTTCAACAGCAGCACCCCTTTATGAAACTTCATATGCAAAAGAATGATTAAAGTTTCTGCCATCAGGAGTTTGTCACCATGGGCCATCTTTGCAAAATTTGGAAACGTTATGGTTTTTTGGGACCACAACACCCATTATCCCCAGACAGCTTTGGAACTATAGTCCCCAAAAAGTAACTCCTCTATGGTTTGCATGTTCCAAGACTGCTGCCACACTGCTGAACTGGTGCAGTTTGACATCACATTAACTGCCAGGGCTCAATGCTGTGCATTCCTGGTACCTGGGTTTTGTAGTGTTAAAGTGGTGTCAAACTGCATTGTTTCGACAGTGTAAATGCACCCCGACATGCACTAAAAAAACAATTGTTCTTGCAAGAATCCTTCCTTGATTATTCCAATTTAATTTCCGTTTTTGGGCCCCTGTAAAAGCCTCCATATGCACAATGTGTGCCTTGCTTTTATTTTTGGACTTAAGCAGCATACAAATCTTTGTATATAAACACACAACCCCCTTTTAATTCCCTGGTTTGTATATTGTGCCTGTTGTGCGTCTCACTGATAGACACCACTTTCCGTGTTTTAAATCGAACCAGAATGCATAGCTTTGCCAAGAAGTGAGTAAAACGTGGCTGCCAGGCCCTCTCCACCATTAAAACCAGACTTATTCCTGAAAGGCGTCCCATGTAACGCTGGCAGGAAGAGTCCAATCCTAATCATAGGTTTGATTTATCCATTTCTTGGAGCCGGTTGGATGCTGTGGCTAGTCTATGTTTCACTGGCGAAATTCTATGTTTCACTGGCACAGAGTTATAGAAACGTTGCTTAGAAATCCGACCCGCTCCGTCTGCTCTTAGTTTCTGACATGTGTTTTAAAGGCATCCTCCAAATCTTAAGAGTTAGAAAGGGCCACAGAGGTCATCTAGTCTTCCCCAAACTTCAATGATCCCCAAACTTTGGTCTTCCAGGTGTTTTGGACTTCAGCTCCCAGAATTCCTGACTGTTGGCCAAGCTGGCTGAGGCTTCTGGGAGTTGAAGTCCAAAACACCTGGAAGACCAGAGTTTGGGAATAACTGAATTCTAGACCAAACTCAGGCCATTCTAGGAAAACACAGTTACTGCCGTCTTTAAAGATGTCCATCTAACCTCTCTATAAAGGCCCCTACGGAGAGTGTGGCCTAGTGGTTTGAGTGTTGGATGATGACTCTGGAGACTCTGGATGACCCTTGGCAAATCACACTCTCTCAGCCTCAAAGGCAATGGCACACCTCCTCTAAACCAATCTTGGCAAGAAAAACCCATGAGAGGTTTGCCTTAGGGTTGCCCTAAGTTGAAAACGACTTGAAGGCACACAACAACAATAACAACAACAACAACAAGAATCCATCCCCACAGAGAAAGTCTATTTCACTGTCAAACAACACCTTTTACAGTAACTAGAACGTTTCCTAATGTTTGGCAGAATGACTTGAAGGTTGGGCCATGGCTCTGGAGGTCAGGGTTGGATTCCTCGATCCATGATGGGAAGCCACTGGGTGATCTTGAGCGAGTCACACTCTCTCAGCCCCAGGAAACCTCAATAACTGGGTTGCCTTAGGGTCGCCAAAAGTTGGAAACAACTTGGAGGCACACAACAAGAAAGAAGGTTTTGAGTGTTGGACTGCGACTCTGGAGACCAGGGTTTGGTTCCTGACTTTGCCATGAAAACCTACTGGGTGACCCTGGGCAAGTCACACTCTCTCAGCCTCAGGAGAGGCAATGGCAAGCCTCCTCTGAGCCAGTCTTGCCAAAAAAAACCCCAGGACTGGCTTGCCTTAGGGTCACCCAAAGACAAAAACTACCTGAAGGCAGACTAGACACACAGAAGAGCAACTGCTGGGTGCCCCTGGGCAAGTCACACTCTCTCAGCCTCAGGGGAAAGCGACAGCAAAGCCTCCCCTGGGCCCACATTGCCAAGAAAGCCCTTTAGAGATGCCAGGGCTCAGGAAGGACCTGAAGGCATCATGAAGAGCAACCCATAGAGAAGCATGGCAGGAGACACAGGGCGAAGCTTGCTCATAGGAAGGCATGGGAGGAGGCTGCCCATAGGGGATACCAAGGGGGCATACTTGCCCGTAGAGAAACCTGGGGGGGGGGGGGGGTTCCAAGTCATAAGTTCCCCCCCCCCCCCCCCCCCCCCCAAAAGACCCTCTGGATCTACTTCAACAAATGAGACAACTTTCCCCTAGGGAAGCATGGGAGGCTACATAGGGGAAGACTTGCCCACAGAGGGGCACTGGCGGAAGAGGTGTCTATAGGGGAGCCCGGGACTATCCCCAGCACCCCCCCCCCTTTCCCCAGAGCTTATAGCCTCCGGGGAAAGCAAGCCCTGGCGGGGCTGCTGGGGTTCTTGGCCAGGGCTCACCTGGCCCGCAGAGGCGGCTGAAGTGGAAGGGGTTGCAGCAGCAGCAGCCTCCGGAGCCGGAGCCGGGGGCGTCGTCGGGGGCTTGGCGGGGGAGCCCGGGGCCGGCGAGCTCCCTGCAGAGGGCCTTGAGCGGGCTCCCGGCGGCGGAGACGGAGGCGTCGTCGGCGGGGCCCCCCTGGAGCAGCAGGTCCGGCCATCGGAAGAGGCGTCCCAGGAGGAGGGCCGGCGGGGCCGGGAGCTGGCGGAGCTCGCTGCGGGGCAGGAGCAGGCAGGGGCCCGGCATGGCTCCGCGGGACTCGACGGCCTCCAGCAGCTGGTCCAGGGCCCGCTCCTTCAGGCGCTTAAGCAGCCGGTGGGCAGCCGCCTTCAGCTCGGCCTCCTCCTCCTCCTCCAAGTCCCCGGGGCAGCCGCCGGGCAGGGCGCCCTCCTCCGCCTCCGCGGCCCCCGCCTGGCTCCTCGGCCGCCTGGAGGGCGCCTCTCGGGGGGCTTTCCAAGGCTCATGCTGGCCCTCGTCGTCGTCGGAGGAGTGGAGCAGCCGGCTTCGCCAAAGCCTCCGGAGCAGCCCTGCCCGTCTGGACCGGAACATGCGCCTCCCGTCCCAGGCTCAGCGCCCACCAGCCCGGCCCCGGAGGCAGCAGCAGGAGGCCCAGGGGCCGGCCAGCCCCGCAGGGCAGCCCCGGGCCCCGGGCATCCGGCGGCGCCAGGCCCCTTCCCGGCCCCAAAGGAAAGCCCCCAGGCCTCGACCACCAAAGCCCCCGGCTTGTGGTCGGTCTCCCTCCTCCTCGACGGCGCGTCCCTTCCAAGAACGAGGCCCCAAAAGGAGGGAGGGAGGCAGGGGGGGGGAAGCCCGGGCTGCTTCTGGGGAACTCTCTGGTGGGCCTTTTCCTTCCTGCTCCTCCGGAGGTCCTCCGGGTCTTCTCTTCCAAAAAGGGGGCAAATCCAAAGCAACCGAGAGGAAAGAAGGGAAGGAAGGAAGCAAAGCAGGCGAGCCTTCTCTCTCTCGGGGCTCCTCCGGGCCTCCTTTCTCCTCGGCGGCGCTCCCCTCCAAAAAAGAAAAATGCACCCGAAAGAAGGAGGAGGAGGAGGAGGGAGGGAGGGAAGGATCGGCAGATAGAGCTCCCGCTCGCTCGCTCTCTCGCTCTGCTGGCCTGGCTTCTTCCCCGGGAGAGCTGGCGTCGGGGCTCCTTCGCTTCCCAAGGAGGCAGGCGACCTTCGGGGGCTTCTCCTCCTAGGAAGCGGGGGCGGCCGAGGGAAGGAGCCCCGGAGCCCCCCCGACGAAGAGGGCCAGGACTAGGCACATGGCTTTGGCCTTGGCCCCCGAAGTGGCCCAAGATTAAACTCCGACCAGAAGAAGAAGGAGGCGAAGGCGGCGAGGAGGGCCGAGGCGGGGGCTGGGGGCTCTTTGCCCGGGGCTCCTCCTCCTCCTCCTCCTGCCGAGGCGCCTCTTGCTCCCAGCAGCAGCAGCCTCTCCTCTCCTCCGGCCCTTCGGCGTGTGTTGCGGGCGGCGGGGCTTGTGTGTGTCTGTGTGTGTGTTGTGGGAGGAGGCGGCGGCGGCGTCGGGCGTCCGGAGGAGCCATTGGCTGCCTCCCATCATGTGCCAGCAGCAGTCTAGACACTTTGGCGGCGCCAGGCCCTCCTTCCCTCCCTCCCTCCCAAAGCCCCCCCCCCGGCCAGAGCAGAGGCTCGCCGGCTGGGAAGGAAGGAAGGAAGGCCCCCAGGAGAAGGAGAAGGAGCGGCCCCGAAGAAGGCCCTCGGCACCCTCCGCCAGAAAGGACGCCCCTTGCCCGCAGGGAAGCAGGGAGCTGAGCCCTAGGCAGGGATCCCAGGGCAGCCAGCGAAGAAGGGAGCAGCCTTGCCCCGAGGGAGACAGAGCGGGACCTTCCCCAGTCCCTGCCCTCCGGCTTTGGGGGATGTACACCCCCCCAAAAAAAAAGCCCCTCTGGAGCCACAAATGACACGACTCTCCCATAGGGAAGCATGGAGGATTGCTCGTCCATAGAGAGACAGGGAATACTCACCCATAGGGGAAACATGGAGATAGTCATTGCCCACGGAGATCCATGGCAGAAGCCTTGCCCACACACTTGTTGAGGGCCAAAAGCATACACAGCTAAGGAGCGAGTCCTCTCAGGGCCCAGAAAAACATTTGGCAACCTTCTGCACCAACACTGGAACTGGCTTCATCTGGTGGATCTTTCCCTTGCAAAGGACCGAGAAAACCCCTCCAGGGCTGGCTGTTCCAAAGCAGAGGCGCACAGCCAGGTGAGGAATGTGGCAACCCCCGGTTTAGCCCTAGAAACCCCTTATTCGAAAAACCCTCCAGCGCGACAAGAGTTAAATCCCAGCCAGAGTCAGCCAGGCTAGGCCACGCCCCCTGGAATGTATTAAGTTCAGGTTCCGAAAGCCCTGGTTGGCCTTTAAAGGGAGGAGGCCCCGCCTCCGCAGAGCGAGGATTGGCTGGGCGCAGGAGCCCGGCCCCGCCCCTTTGGAACGCTGAGCGTGGCTTGAATGAAAGGAATTCCGCTGCTCCCATTGGCTGCTCGCCGGGATATTTATGCAACATTCCACTGGCCCAGGTTCTGAATGAAGCGCGCGGGGAGGGGAGGGGCCGAGGGGCGGGGCTTGCGCCTGTTGGAACTGCAGTGCATCTGCATTGTACAATTAATGCAGTTTGGCACCGCTTCAACTGCAATGGCTCCATCCTGTGCAGTTCCTGGGATCTGTAGTTTGTGATGGCACCAGACACTCACCCATAGGGCAATACGTCCCCATGGGGAAACAGAGGAGACTTGCCCATAGGGAAAGACAGGGAAAGACGTGTTGCCCATAGGGAAGCATGGGGAATACTTACCCAGAGGGAGACATTGGGGAATATTTGCCCATAGGGAGACACTGAGGGATACTTGCTCTTAGGGAAACACTGGGGAATATTTGCCCATAGGGATACATAAGGAATACTTACCCAGAGGGATACATTGAGGGATACTTGCCCATAGGGAAACATGGGGAATACTTGCCCATAGGGATACATAGGAGGATACTTGACCATAGGGAGACATAGGGAATACTTACCCATAGGAATACATTGAGGGATACTTGCTCAAAGGGAAACATGGGGGATACTTACCCATAGGGATACATAGGAGGATACTTACCCATAGGGAGACATAGGCGGATACTTGACTATAGGGAAACATGGGGAATACTTGTCCATAGGGATACATTGAGGGATACTTGCTCAAAGGGAAACATGGGGGATACTTACCCATAGGGAGACATAGGGGGATACTTGACCATAGGGAAACATGGGGAATACTTGTCCATAGGGAGACATAGGGAATACTTACCTATAGGAATACATTGAGGGATACTTACTCAAAGGGAGACATAGAGAAACACTGAGGTATTTATTGCCTATAGAGAAAAGACAGAACCCTTCCTTGCCCACAAAGATAAAAATCCCAGGTTCCCCTGGCATGCGACATAGTCTAATGCTCAAACCATGCGCCATGCTGGCTGCCTTACTATTTGGCAACTTAAGTCAACTTATATCTTTTAAGGACTATAGTTTTGGTGAAGAAGAGCCAGCCTGGCATAGTGGCTTGAGTGCTGTCCTATGACTCTGGGGACCTGGGTTCGAATCCCAGTTTGGCCACAGAAACTCACTGGTTGACCATGGGCAAGAAGTCACACTCTCTCAGCCTCAAAGGATGGCAATGGCAAACCCTGCTCTAAAGAAACTTGCCAAGAAACCCCCGTGATAAGTTCGCCTTAGTTGCCTTGGAAATGAGCAAATGCTGCATTGCCATCTCTGTCCACGAGGCGGTAGAGGAGCAGCTGGCGCTTGGAGCCATGGCATGCTTTTAAAACCTTCCACTAAGAATAGAAAGAATATTCCTTGTGCAAAAGAGTTTAAGCTCCAGATAATTTCAGGCACTTAAGGTCAACAACGCCAAAGGCATCAAAACCCACATAAAATACAAGCAAATTGTTCTCCGGCAGTGACACAAAAATTAGCCCTTGTGTAGAAATAATACAGTTTGACACCACTTTTAAGTGCTATGGAATCCTGGGATTTGAAGTTTTGCAAGGCTTTTAGCCTTCTCTGCCGCAGAGTGCTAGTGCCTCACCAAACTACAAATCCCAGGATTCTGTCAGATGGAGCCATGGCAGTTAAAATGGTGTCAAACTGCATTATTTTTACATTGTAGATGCACCCATGGTTTGGTGCCGCAATAAACTACTGTTCCCAGAATAGCATAGCATTGAGCCCAGGCAGTTAAAACAGTGTCAAACTGGATTATTTCTAGAGTGTAGATGCACCCACTGACTGGTGCCACAATGAACTACCATTCCCAGAATAACATAGCACTGAGCCACAGCAGTTAAAGTGGTGTTAAACCAGATTATTTCTGTCCCTGTTTCCAGATGTCCAAACCTCTTGGTTTGAAGCCTTCTGTGAAGATCCCCAAACCGGAGTCCTCCAGTTCTCTTGGCCATGCTGTTTGGGAATGATGGGAACTGCAATCCCTACATGGCATTTGAAATCAGAACCGGATGCTGTGGTTGTGAAGCATTTGCCCAGGGAGAAGATGCATGGTTTGTTTGGAAGGAAATCCAAGGAAACAATGTGCCGTCCCACAAATGCAACTTATTTGACATTTGCAATCTGAAAGCGTCAAGTTCATCCCTTTAAAAAACTGAAATAATGGCGAGGGATTAAAATAAAGAAACACATCTCATTCTTGCCGGTGCATTCAGCCCTTTGGACTGGTTAAGAATTAACTTGCCAAGGCCACATTCATGGTGGTTTATTCATTGACTTCCCACCTTCCCCCAAAAGGCTGGAGAGCTACACAAACTCAGTTTGGACTCTGTGGGATTTAATGCCGCTTTGGACTCCATGGAGTTTCCCATATGAACCACCTGAAGAGCTGGATTTTTCAGGGTCAGATATAATTGTTGAGTTTGAGTAAAGTAGATGACAATTTTCCTTTCCTTTTTTTGCAAGCAAAAGCAAGTTGGAAAAATGGTTCCTTCTCTTGCACACATAAGAGTTTGGCTGCATCTGCACTGCAGAAATAATTCACTTTGACGCTGCTTTAACCTCCATGGCTCAATGCTCTGCATTTCAGGGGTCTGTACTTTTGCGGGACATTTAGCCTTCACTGTCGGAAGGCTCTGGTGCCACAGCAAACTACACATCCCAGGATCCCATAGCTTGGAGCCAGAGCAGTTAAAGCCATGTCAAACTGCATTAATGCTGCAGCATGCGGATGCAACCGCTGCCTTGTCTCCTGCAGAACGGAGAGACCGCCCTTAATGCAAAAGACTACTTATGCATTATGGTGGGATTTGCTTAGAGGAGAAGGTCAGAGGCAGCTGAAGCAAGCATGCTTTTAAACGAAATAATGAAAGGAAGAATAATTCCCCTCCCTTGGAAAATCCAAAGGCAGGCGCCTGGGCCCAGCAGCAGCCCTCCCTTTCCTTTCCCCCTATCAGCTGCCTTGGGCCATAAGTCCTGTTGTGGGAGCTTTTGCTGAAGAGGTTGGCGTCTGGCATATTTCAGAGGCAGACGCCAGGCGCTCACTAGAGAGAGCCACTTTCGACCAACTCAGTAAATATTTTCTGCAGTGTTGCGGCTCCAAGGCTTAAAAGGACAGGGCCAGGGTTGCTCCAGGCAGGAAGAAAGGAACCAGAGCGTGCCTTGATGTAACACAGCCATGGGAATCCTCGGCCCTTAGGGCTCCAGAGCAGACCACAGAACCACAGTTTGTTCCCAGACCCCCCACTTCCAAAAATGTTAGTTTGTTACAGGGAGGAAAGAACAGGAGTTTCTGTTTTCCAAGGAAATAGGCGCAATGTGGCTGTCATACTTTGGATGCATCATGAGAAAGCAGGCCTCATTGGAAAAGAGGATAAGGCTAACTGTTTGCAAAGCGCCATGAACATGGATGGCACGACAGTCAGTCCTCCATATTTGGGGCTTTGGCTTTTGAGGATTTGATTTTTCACAGATTTGATTATTGTGTTTGCACTTGCAGATCACTTAGAGGTCAGCAAACCGGTTTATTTCTCCAAAAGAGTAGGGCAGCTGGAGAGTTATTGTGGAAGAGCTAGGAGTCTTCTTCATCCCCCAAATAAAATCTGCCTCAGGGTCCAGCTAGAGGCAACGCTTAGCATGCCTGACCATTCCTTAGAAAAAGAGCTCCCCCGAGTGCTGAAAGACATCTGCTTACCATAGCAGGTGTTTGTCCTCACCTCTGTATATTGCATTTGGCATTCTTTCTTTCACAATTGGTGAAGCGTGGGCTGAGTTCATAAGTCTGATGGCTGCGGCACACATCTTTGTGGCAATCCCACTGAAGAAGTGGAGAGAGGTTAATTGCAAGGCACACACTTAATGTTGAATTTGACCCTCACTCTGCCTTAGGATAGGTCTGGCTCTTCTGCTTTCAAAGCTTGTGCTCTGACCACAACTGAGCTCTGGTCTCTCTCGGCAGAGATGGGATTTGCCTTCCAAGGAGTGACGCACAGATCTGTGTGAACCAGTGCCATGAATAGACATCCAGGAAAAACAAAACCCATCTTTAGCCTCCGCAATTATCATCTGAAGGTCTGATTGCAAAGAGTTAAATGTCTGTCATCTGACTGTTTGGCCTTTCTCTTGGAGTATTGCTAAAGCCTTTGCCATGGAGCCATGGAGACAACCGGCCGGGTTAGTCACTCTGACCAGGGTGGCCAGTCCCTGAGAACCGCCTGAGGTCATTTCCAAAACAAGAAAGAATGGAGCCCCTGGAGACCTGCAGGAAACCAAGCTGGAGATGGAAGACACAGATAGGCCTTGACAAAGGAACACAAGAGAGAATCTCCCTTGTTTCTCTCTCTGGGCAAAAGAGTTCCTTCTTCCTCACCAAAGGCTCCATGTTCTATTTTAAGGTCCTTTACAAACCAAAAATGGGCATTTCGGTCCCTGCATCGTTCTCAGCACCAGCCCCATCCAAGGCAGGATCCGACAATCGAGGAAACGAAAACCCTGAAGCTGACTTTTTTGTGAGTGGAATTCTTTGCAGCGGTGTCTGGTGGCGGAAACCATCTGTGACTTGGTTTTCTTTGTCCCCAGTTGGCACTGGAGAGCGTCTGGAGCTGCAACCCGGTGGCACCGCCGGAGATCCAAAAGCCAATGATTGTTTACTCTGGCCCAGGCTTTGGGATGATGGCTCAGAGGCTTGTGTTTTGCAATATGGTCAGGGTGGCGCACCTGGCAGAGTTGTTGGAATAGGACTGGACAGACCTGAGTTCAAATCCACGTCCATCCATGAAACTCAGTGGATGACCGTCTGCATATCACTGTCTCTCAGCCTAACTGGCCTTACAAGGTTGTTGTAAGAATCAAACAGTGAGGCAGACTATGAACACTGCCTTGTGTTCCTTGGAGAAATACAAAAATAAAATATTAAAACTGTTTTAAAATGAAGCAAGCAAACAAGTAAATAACTACATTTACAAAGCCACTCTTGAGAAGGATGGAGCTAAAACTAATCCAAACTTTCAAAAAGTTCCAAGAGGGGCAACTATCGCTCCCAAAATCTCCCAGGGAGGAAAATGCCACTTTTCTATGCCAGCTGGGGGATTCTAGGAGTTGTCGTCCAGAAAAGGGCCATTTCATGCCCTCTACCTGTCCAGATTTGGCAAAGACAGTCCTCTTGTCCCACTTTTTCAGCTGCTTTTAAAATATCTTAGTTTGTCTCTTCCTCCTCTCACTTTCCTCCTTTGTCTTCAGATTTCTTGTACTGTACTGCTGCAAACTGAGTTGAAAGTGCAAAAAAGTGCAGGGACAGGTACCATATTTATGGCATGTTATTATCATATGTGCATAGTTTCCTGGCAACACAACTAGTCTAACAAATGAGGAAAATGGATATATATGCACACTTCTGAAGGAGGACTGAAGAAGAGGAGCCAGACCCTGAGGTGTGGGGTGCTTCCTGTGATGATGCTTTCCATCCAGCTTTTCTGTGCATTTTTGTGTTCCAAAGAAGCAGCTTAAGGGATCCTGGGAAAACCTGCCTGTGTTGTTTTGCAGCTGGGGGCAGATTTTTTGGGAAGGGAGGAGGACAGATAGCAAGCCTTGAAGTAGGCAATGATATATCGTGTTCCATTATCCACAGGCTGCTGGCTCCAGTGGGGGAAACCACAGCCAGGAATGGAGAAAGGTCACCCTCCGGAGATGACGGATGAAGCCGGCTACGTGGAAACAGCAGAGATTTGGGGGGTTGTGGGGAGGGGGATGCCTTATCTGGTGCTGGCCAGTTTGATGAAGCGGGTTGGCGTCTGTCTGGTTAAGCTCCCATTTAACCCCAGCAAAAGGCTGCCTCAAAGGAATGCCAAGTGAGATAGGGCTGAGCCTGGCTATCTAATCGCAAGGCCTGGTTATTATTTTTGCTTGCAAAAAAAAAAGAGAACACAACACATGGGTGAGGGCCTCTCTGGAGACCATCCCTTTTAGGAAGAGGCTGAGCGCCTCTGTGCCTTTTCACAGGGGGGAGAGGAAAAACCCACCCGGTGAGCCATGGCCACCCTTTCAAAGGCTTCCCCAGCCGGTGCCGAAAATCAAGATGGGCAGCAAGGTCTTTTTTAATCGGTCAAAGCTGGCAGACGCCTGTTCTCCAGCTTCCAGGCCCCTGGTCTCCCCACTCCCTTCTGGAGCCTCCATCCAGCTAGACATCAAGGAGACCTTCTGGAGATAAGGGCTCTCTTTTCCCTTGGCACTCTTTGCGGCAGTTCCTCTCGGTGGCCCCTGGCCTGAGAACCTCCACTCCCCTTTCCTTTTGCTCCATCAGTACTATTATTATTTTTTCCTCCCCTTCATTAAAGAAGGAGATGCTTTGATGAGCAGCTAAAGCTTTGCAACTCACTAGATGAAAATTGCATTAAGGCTCAGAAAATGTATCCTTCTTAGGCTTTGCTGTGTGCCTTCAGGTCACTTAGTTCCAACTTATCGAGACCCTATGGAGACCCTATCATGGGGTTTTCTTGGCATGGTTTCCATTGTCACCCTTGAAGGCTGAGAGAGTGGGACTGGGCCAAGCTCACCCAATGGGTTTACATGGCCGAGCCAGGATTCAAACCCTGGTTTCCAGAGTCATAGTCTAATGCTCAAACCACTACATCATGCTGGTTCCCATGTTCCATTTTAATCTATAGCTTTTGTATGTCTTTAGCTATGTTGTTGTTGTTGTATGCCTTCAAGTCATTTCATTTCAAATCATGCGTCGTATTATCTGGATAAATTAGGGGAACAAGGTGTTCACTGAAATTGCCAATTTGGTTGATAGGTCTGCTTTAAGGTCGATGTAAGCTGGAAACGGCTTGAAGGCACACACCAACAACACAAGTTTGTTTTGTAGGTCTCATCCCCACTGCACCCTGAAGTCTGGCTGTTTTACATCCATAAATCTTTAACCAATTGGCACCCTCAATGAACACCTTGTTCTCCCAATTTATCCAGATAATGTCATGAATGTAACTTAATGCTCCCCTGTCAGTCTATCTCCCCATGCAAATGAATGGGAACTTTATCAGCCAAATTATCAGCACGGAGCCGGAGCCAAGTTGCTTTCTTTGCCTGGGCTTGGAAGGGACTTTCCCACCACTGAAATGGCTGGGAGCATCCAGGCTCTCTCTAAAAACGGAGTTTGGACGCTGGTCTCCTGGACAGCTTGCAATACAGTACATTGCAATGTCCTATAAGGTTGAATATCAGGTGAAATGGCAACCAGAAGAGATGCAGTGCCAGTTTTCATGCACCTACACATCGATGTGACCACTGTCGAAGAATCACCCCACTCCAAGGAGTGACCTACCAATCTACAGAGAGGGTAGGCAATCCATAGCATTTGGTAGCTTTACACAGACACAACTACCAGCGCCATTTAAAGTTACGGTTTTCCCATCCAGCACCTTGGATGGAGTCCCTTGGTTAGAAGGCCAGCTTCAGCTACCAAATTATTCCCTTGATTTGTCTATAAATCTAAGACCTGGACCTCCATCCTCATACCTTCTCTGCATTCCCAGAACACCGCCCAAAGTAGATATGAATAGTAATTTATTTGCCCCCAACTTGTCTCCATTCCTCCCGATTCTCCCTAGTCCTCTCTCTCTCATTTTTTGCTTTCTTCCCTTCTTCTTTTTCATCTGATGTGTGTTTGCTCAGCCTGGCTGCCAAAAAGTCCGGCTCAGCATGGCGCTAAAAATGCAGACTTCTGAATTCCAAACTTTCGCTTGAAGAATAATTTATGTTTGGGTGGTGGAAAGTACATTTGCTCATGCCAATGGAGACAACAACAATGACAACAGCAAAATAGTTTTGCAAAAATATATTGGCTGCAGGAGAAAGTCCACGCGTTCATTGCTGTTCTTTTTCATAATGGAGGAATCCAGGCACTCATGCAGCCTGAAAAATAGCACTGACCTTTTTTTGGAGTCCAGGGAACCCATTTATTTTACAGTTTTGCATTGGTTCTCCATTTGTTTGCCCAGCAGGAGGACACGCCAAGGCTGAGATCCTATACCAGGTTTGTGACCCAGTAGGTTTGAGGATTGGGATTAGGGAACCTCACAAGTGAGGCTCAGTTCCCATTCATCCCAATAAGATTTGCACGAGAGGAGTTCCCAAGGGATTGGGCCCAGATTATCAAAGGCAGGACTAATCTGTGATGGGTGCTGCCATAAGAAAACAGAGTGAGCAAAAATGAATGTAAATGGGGCCATGGGGAGGAGGAAGGACCTTTTCGGTATCAGAGATCTGGTTCCCTAGCTGTTGAAGAATAGAACTGGAAACAACTGGGAAGGAAAAAGGAAAAAAAGAGGGGAGAGGGAATCAGAAGGCAGAATCTCAAACAGGAAAAGCCCGGCGTCAGGACTGGCTGGCGCTAAGAGAGAACTCCGCTGAACACACAAACAAACAGAGGCAATCGGGTGAAAGCAGCCCTTCCAGGGGTGTTATCCCTACAAACATCATGGCCATGGGTCTCAAAGCAGTCCAGTGTGGGGATCAGCACCCCGCTTCTAAATCCGCTTCTTGAACAGTTTGGAGGCAGAGGGAAAAATTTTTTTTTGAATGACAGCTCCCAGAATCCTGCAGCCAACATGGTTATGATGACACATAAGGTTTCATATAGTGCTGTGCAAATCTACAGCGCTATATAAATGAAGCATAATAATAATCCATCCATTGTGTGAGACACATGGTGGAGTGTTATCCTAGACAGAGACCAAAGTCTTCTTGGTGTCATATGTATGTGTAACTTCCCCCACTGGGTACATTTGTTCCAGTGGGCATTTGCACATGGCTCCACATGCATCTCGCACATGGATCTGCCTGTGCATTACACATAGATGTCCATTGTGCTTGAAGATGTACATTTGCATTCTGTGGCACAATGTTCACATTCGTTAATGGTGGCATTGTAGAACTGCCACATAACTCCATTGTGCTCTATCACCTAATTTTAGGATCTCAGTTGGAGAGAGAAATAGAAGGAAAAGGACCACATCTGCACTCCAGAAATAATGCAGTTTGACACCACTTTAACTGCTATGGCTCAATGCGATAGAATTCAGGAGTTTTATGTGTTATTTAGCCTCCTGTGTCAGAGAGCTTCGGTGCCACAGTAAACTACAAAATTCAAAATTCCATGATGGCATTTAAAATGGTGTCAATCTGGATTATTTCTGCAGTGTAGACGCAGCTTGAGTGATGGAGGTTTGTTCTGCTGGTGACGTCTCCAGCCCGCTTTCACCATTGTGCCAAGCTGCAATTTGGATCTAAGGCTCTAAACATGGAGCAGTTGCAGATCCGTAAATCTAGGTTACGAATCTACACCTGCGATACAAGATAGATAAATAAAACTGATAAATGAAATCAATTGATCAATAAAAAAGACAGGAAAGAGGATAACTCTTGGGTAGAAGGAAACATCAGCTTACATGCACACACCAGTTGAATATAGCAAGTGAGAAAGAGAAATAGCCCTCCATAGTATAGGACCAGAAATAGAGTTTCACCCAATGCATGCATGTTTTCTTAGCAACACAAGCACAACAAAAAAGAGAGACCTTAGCCACAGGAACAGTTATGGTTTCTCTTTCTTTTTCTTCTCCTTTTTTCTTCTTCTCAAAAGGAAACAGGAGAGCACTTATGCCTTTCCACATTTTATGAAGTGAGACCTGATCCAATTGGCCAAAGCAGCCCAAATACGCAACCTGGGAAAGCTTCACTCCTGGTATTGTTACTTTGGCTTCCTGCAAACAAGGCCTGAGACCGCAGCACAAGGCTTGGGAGATCCCTGCAGGATTTCAGAAAACAACCCGAAAGGGCCGTTCGGTGACATTTCTAAATGCTGTTGACATGTTTGGGTTCCTGGATTTGTCACGCAAGCCTTGTAATCTCCTCTTGGGTTACGGGAGACCCATTCAATGGACTGGTTGTATCTGGAAGGTGTTGCTAGTGGCATTTAGGTTACAAATCCTTGCATACCCTCCATATTTTGCAGGTGGAAACCAGGACATGTGTGGCCAGGCAACACCAGCATGTGGCCAAGATAGGAAAAATTATGAATGAGGAAAAACAGACAACCTAAGAGAAGGGGCAGGAGTATGCTTTTGCCTCAGCCAAATGGGAAAGGCAAGATTCCTCCACTCCTTTCCTCTCCCCTCTTTAACTGAATGCAAATTATGTTGAACTCAGGTTGCAGCAATTGAACTAAGCTGAGGATGAAGAGAGGAAAGTGGGAGGAAGAGAGAGAAACCAGAACATTTCAAAAGCTGAATGAAAAATGGGATGACAGAAGAGAGGACATAAACAGGAGACTGTTGGCTTACAGAAATTCAAGTGCAGGACAGTCATCTGCAAATAGGACTGCGGTCACACTGCAGAAATACAGCAGTTTGACACCACTTTAATGCTCAATTCTGGTAAATGAAATTTTTAGTGGCACTGGAGCTCTCTGACAGGGAAGGCTAAATATCTCATAAAAGTACAGATCTCAAAATTACATGGCACTGAGCCGTGGAAATTAAAGTGGCATGAAATTATAGATCTATGGATGCCAGCCATGAAAGCCTTCGATTTCACATTGGCATGAAAATGCTTTATTTCTGCAGTGTGGCAGAAGCATAATATACACATGGGGTACATCCACAATATGATTTTGATTGACACAGTGACAGAGCGGCCCTAAGGTATAGCCACACTGCACAGTTATAGCACTTTAGCCTCACTTTAACTGCTGTGGCTCCATCCTATGAAATCCTGGGAGTCATAGTTGGTGAGGTTTTTCAAATTCTCCAGTAAACTCCCCTGTTGTTCTCTGCTAGATAATTAATGGAACTACAGATTCCAGGATTTCATCAGATGGAGCCTTGGGAGTGGGATAAAAGTGGTATAACTGACTAGTGTGGATGCACCCCAGGGCCACTCTGGCTGTGTCTGCTTCTCAACCCAAGCTGAATGGCCAATTGCCCAAAAGTTTAAAATGAGGTGTATTTTGTCCTATGCTGCAATGGGCAGATATGTTCAAGTTCAGTAGATGCAACCTAGAAATAGTTTCTGTCCATAATTCATAAGGAAGAGCGGAAGGAAGAGAGAAAGAGTAACAGGAATAGGTTAAATGCATTTTGTATAGCTAAAATTAAAATAAAGGCTGGGCCGTTCTTTGCTTCCCTGCCACACATGGCTGCAGCATCCATGCTGTAATCAAAAGCATATTTGGGCCATTTTTGAGGACATTTTGCCAGACCCACAGACGCATCAAACTTCACCAGCTAGTCCCAAAATACCCAGCATGTAATTTATGCCAAATCAACAAAACGCATCTTTTGCCCCTCCCCAGCCACATCAAAGAGCCTGCGGTCGGAGAGGCCAAATGTTAAAAGTTCAGGAAGAGGCCTTTCGTCCTGCAATGCGCCAGTTTGGGATCGGGAAATAGGCGAGAGTTATCCCCGCGCGCCACTCCTGTGCCAGGGATGGGGAACAAAAATAGTCCTGTCTCTTTCCCACTAGGACTTGGAGATTAACTGTTCAGTCAGTTGCATCAATCAAAGATATTGAAAGTTTGTAAAACCAAGATCCAGGGAGAGGGGGATGCATCCAGTGTGCTTTGCACAGGAACAAACCATCTGAGATCTTTCATCAAAGAGATGTAGCATAACTTTACACTTCTATTACAGTACTCCACTTCACTACAAAATAGTAATGTTGCACAACTAAACATGCACTGCATGTGGATGCGTAATGTGCGATCATGCACAACTGTGTTATCGAGGAACAGCGCACAAGGATGCAGAAAATACTAACATCCAAAATCCACTAAACAGTGATACCTTTATTAGACTAACCAAAATGCATAAAGGGTGCATCTTTTTGTATTGCTAATGGAGTTGTTTATGGTAGAAATAAAACAAATAAAACAAATTAAAAATTATTTCCTGAACTTTATGATTTTGTCTCCTAGAACCTATATGGCCAGATATAGGTCTGCCTACATGAATATACCATCTATATCTACCTACACCCCCCCCCCCCCCGTAAAGTTGCCATAAGTTGGAACTGAAGGCACGCAACCACCACCACCACCATTCCCGAAGGTTCGGCTAAGACAGAGCAAACTGTCCCCCCCCCCCGCAAATGCAAATGAGTTTGGAAAGCCATTGAGGAAACCAAATTCTCCCTCTCTTTCTGAAAGCCAGGGGTTTGGGTCTTGGCCATGTGAACCAGGCATTTTAAAGCCATGTTGGATGACCTTCTTGCGTAGCCTTCTGGGGCTATTTATCCTAGCTATGTTTCCCCCATCCTCTTGACTTGTTGTCCCAGCAGCCTCGGCCGCATGCAGTTTTTCCAAACGTGCGCTCTTGACGCGTTCCCTTTGCTAATGGCCGGTCTTGACTTCATTCCTCCCCCTCCAAGAAAAAGGTCTTTGTCCTGTCTCAGGCCTTTTGCTGTCAAAACAACTTGGCCAGGAAGATAAGAGAGCTCCAGATATGAAGAGGCTCCTTCCTGCAAGCCGCCTTGGCTATCTCAGAGAAAGCCACGTCTCGGAAGGGCAACAGACGCATGGAAATCACGATGGTGGGCCCCTTCTAGGGCTTGCGCCAGAAATACTCCAAACCACTCATGACCTCCAGTTGTGATGTGTGGGGCGGGGTGTTTAAAGCCGCAAGCAAGTCTTATGTTTAGGAAGGGAATCGGTTGCACATCTTGCTTGCTTGCCGCAAGATCAAGATGGTCTTCAGGGTTGGGGGGGGAAAAGGACAACTATTCAGGAAAAGAGACATTCCTTGGCAGGGTTTATCTTCTCTGGTTGCTGAAGCCTAGTTTCCCACCAAGGCCAGTCCGTCCCATTCGGCTTAGGATCTCTGGAGCCTCCTCCTCTTGAATTGAATTAATCTGAGGCTTTGGCTTCGGCCCAAACCTGCCCCACACAGATATATACAAGAGGAAATAAGATTATAAAGGGATGTGATTCCTTTGGTTGCGTTTCCCCTTTTTAATTACTAAGCGCTTCCTTTGAGAAAAGTCATCTTCGGCCCAGAACTGGAAACTGGCAGCAATATTAATAGTTTCCTTGTGGAGGGGAGTCTGGAAAGGAAAAGGAATATGGTAGAAAGTGTGGGACAGAGAAGGCAAAAGCCCCTGCCTCTAAGGGAGAGGATGGAAGGAATTGGTGGCAAATAACTAATTGTTTAGAAGGAATTCCTTTCCCCAATAAAATGGCTGGCTAAGATTTTGCATCATCAATTGCTGACTGAGATCTTGCTGGCTCAGATCTTGCACCCCTTACTTGCCTGGTAGATTCCCAGCCCAAACATGTCAAAGTGAGGTCCTCACTGCTTTCCTGGTTGTGGAATTCAAAGACATAAAATCAGTAAGGAAAGAGATCTTGTAGCACCTTTGAGACTCACTGAAAGAAAGCTGTTGGTAGCATGTGCTTTCGTAGACATTTGCAGCCTACTTCCTCAGATGCAATTGGTTTGTGTGAAAAGAAGATCCTGTGGGAAGGCTGGATGAGCCATGGGACTGTAGCCAGGGCTCCAGATTTTGGGGTCAGAGGAAAGCCTCTCTGGATCTCCCAGGGTCTGTCTACCTTTGGACGACCAGTTGTTTTGGACCTCAAATCCCAAGAGCACCGCTAGTATGGCCCAAGTTCAAGAATTCTAGGAGCTGAAGCCTCAAACATCTATAGGATCAAAGGTTGAAAGCCACTGTTGTCGTCCTTGTGTGCCTTCAAATTGCTCCTGACTTATGGCGACCCTATTATGGGGTTTTCTTGGAAAGATTTGTTCAGAGTAGGTTTGCCTTTGCCTTTCCCTGAGGCTGAGAGTGTGTGTGACTTGTCAAAGGTCACCCAGTGGGTTTTATGGCTGGGTTGGGCATCAAACCATGGTCATAGTCCAACACTAAAGCCATTATGCCACCATGGTAGACACTGCAGAAACAATGCTGTTTAATACCACTGCTGTAGCTCCTGCTATGGGATGTGTAGTTTTACAAGGACTTCAGCCTCCTCTGCAGAAGAGTGATGGTGCCTCACAAAATTACAAATCCCATAATTCTGTAGGATGGAGCCATGGTGGGGCCAAACTGCATTATTTCTACAGTACAGATGTGTCCTTGCTTCTCTATGAATTTTTTCTGTTATAGTTGTTGGATGCCTTCAAGTCATTTCTGACTTATGGCGACGCTAAGACAAAACTTATCATGGGGTTTTCTTGCCAATTCTCTTCAGATGGGCTTTGCCATTGCCATCTTCTGAGCCTGAGACAGTGTGATCTACTCTCTAGGAATATTGGTGGACCCATAATATGTGGGGAGGCCCTAATCCCAGGATCCTGCAGTTAAAATGGTGTTTTACTTCTACACCCCTGGAAAGACCCCTGGCCCCAAATTTAGCGTCCCCTTCTCCATTTTTCCAGAGGTTTCTGGGCTTTCAATGTGGGCGTGCAAGAACTCCCTTGGGCCTCTGGAGACCAGCCCCAGGGAGCCCCCCCACCCAGTGCCTTTCCTCTCTTGGCGGCTCTCTTTGTTGGGTCCCGTCAGCTTGTCCCTTTCCCAGGCCGGGGAGAGATTTGCCTGGTGCCGGAGAGCTTTCTGTCCCATGGCGCGCCATAGCTGTGGCTGCCTTCCCCTGCCCCAGATAAACACAAGCCTGGTTGGGCTCAGTCTGTTGATAAGTCCCAGCAAGACTTGATAATGGGGCCGGTCGGATGTTGTCAGGACCAAGGAGTCAGACATACTGGCAGCAGCCTTTTCCCTTTCAAGGCGCACATGTTTAGAGAAGAGAAAAAGGGCCGCCAATGAGGCAAAGCGCCACTGGAGACGACCAGAGGCAGCATCAAACGCCCAGCAGAATCAATGCCCTTGCAAGGCCTGGGAGCTTAGTTTTTGCCGGTTCCCTCCCAGGAATAAAAAGATCTCACATGTGCATACATACACTGAACATGGCAAAAGCAGGGCAAAGCAGAATATTATTTATGGTCAAGAAGGTATTGGGGAGCATCTACATTGTAGAAGTAATTGGCTTGGCACCACTTTTAAGTGCTGTAAGCCATCATGGCATAGTGGCTCAAGTGCTGGACTATGACTAGGGTCCACAATTTGATTTCCAGCTCAGCCAGGAAACCCACTGGGTGACCTTGGGCAAGTCACACTCTCTCAGCCTCAGGGCATGGCAATGGCATACCCACCTCTGACCTAAATTGCTTTAAAATATTAGGCCCTACAAGGTTTGCACATGGGTTAATTTTCCTGCCCTCTGTGCTAATGACATCTTTTCTTAGTCTGCCATTAAAGCTTTAAGGTTGCGCTGGTTCCCATGTTTACAAGTCAGCGCATCATAAAGACACTTCTAAAGATTTTTGTGTCTAATGGAGAGGGAAAAAAAGCCTTGCAGTGGTTCAGTTTGTGGAAAGAATTACTTCAGGTGTTTACAACTGAGTACGCTGTGGATGACGACTGGAGGGCTGGCGACCATGAAAAAAATATTTTTAAAAAGCAAGAAGAGATGCGATCCAGATTCCTGTTGGGTTGCGGACGTTTAGGGACAAACTTTTCAAGGTTATGACAGTTTTTTGATGGGTTTGCAGAGGTTTGCGGGATGCAAAAAGTAGGATTGCTTGGTCAGAAGGGAAGGGGGGAATAAATACTTTGGACATATTTTATAAGGAACTTAAAGGAAGGAGACCTCATGAAGTGAACTCTTCAGCATGAACAAAGCTAAAAGCCCCTTTCCAAGTGCATGGTTTGCACAAGATCGCAGCCTGCATCTACACTGCAGAATTAATGCAGCTTGACACAGCTTTCATTGCCATGGCTCAGTGCTATCGTATTCTGGGAATTGTAGTTTTGTGAGAGATTTAGCTTTCTCTGTCAGAGAGCTCTGGGGCCACAGCAAACTACAGTTCTCAGAATTCCATAGAATTGAGCCATGGCAGTTAAAGTAGTGTCAGATCGCATTATTTCTGCAGAGTAGATGCAGCCTCAGTTTGGACATTCAGTTGCCAGGCACCAAGGCTATCCATGATGCAGCCTTTAAAACCGTGTGGCCCTCCAGATGCTGTCAGACTGCAATTGCTATGAAGCCCTGCCAGCCTAGGCCAGAATAGTGTCAAAGCATGCTGGGAACGGCAGATGAAGACATCAGGAGAGCTACATCATGATTCTGGATCGGCTCATTTTGCCCACTTTCACCTGCGGAAGTAGAGGAAAGCTGGCTTGGCTCTGTCCTTTGTTGTCTCCAGTGTCAAGTGCCATCTTGCCTGTGCAATTCTCAATCCTTTGCTATAGTTCACAAGGCTTTAAATGTCATAACTCTGGCGCCCCTGCCGACTGCACCTTCTGCAAATTGTAGGTGTGTTGAGCTTGTTTAATCTGTTTATGACTTCTTCCTTTTTATTTTTAAACTTTCAAAACAACAAAAGGCAGGGTTGCCTCCTGGCATGAGGTGCCTCCATTTCCAGGTACTGGTTGTACTGGGGGCTCCTCGCCCCATCAGAAGGAGATGCCAGGAAAGGTTTTCATCTTCTCAGCAATGAGTGACGGATGCCCCTGGCACCTCGACTTGGCATCCAACCTGCTGGTGGTGTTTCTCTCCATGCACAAATCCTGTTTGTCAGGTTCAGCGCTTTCCCAGATTTTATTTCCCCCCTTCTTCCTTTGTTTTGGACTCTTCTGGTTGCTTTAAAGAAGCGTTGGATTTTTTGCAATGTGCATCCTTGGGTTTGGCTGGTTGCTGTTGCTTCTGCACCCAGTCATTCCATGCTTTTGTTTTTGCTCTTTTTGTAGTGATTTTGTAGTGAACTCTGGTCTCCAAAGTCACAGTCCAGCATTCAAACCACTAGAATCATAGAATCGTAGAGTTGGAAGAGACCACAAGGGCCATCCAGTCCAACCCCATTCTGCCATGCAGGAAATCACAATCAAAGCAGATGGCCATCCAGCCTCTGTTTGAAGACCTCCAGGGAAGGAGACTCCACTACACTCCGAGGGAGTTTGTTCTACTGTCGAACAGCCCTTACTGTCAGGAAGTTCTTCCTAATGTTGAGGTGGAATCTCTTTTCCTGGAGCTTGCATCCATTGCCCTGACTCCTGTTCTTTGGAGCAGCAGAAAACAAGCTTGCTCCCTCCTCAACATGCCATCCCTTCAAATATTTAAACAGGGCTATCATATCACCTCTTAACCTTCTCTTCTCCAGGCTAAACATCCCCAGCTCCTTAAGTCGTTCCTCATAGGGCATGGTTTCCAGACCTTTCACCATTTTAGTCGCCCTCCTCTGAACACGCTCCAGTTTCTCAGTGTCCATTTTGAATTGTGGTGCCCAGAACTGGACACAATATTCCAGGTGGGGCCTGACCAGAGCAGAATATAGTGGCACTATGACTTCCCTTGATCTAGACACTATACTTCTATTGATGCAGCCTAAAATTGCATTGGCCTTGTTAGCTGCCGCATCAGACTGTTGACTCATGTTCAACTTGTGGTCTACTTGGACTCCTAGATCCCTTTCACACGTAGTTTCATTCAGCCAGGTGTCACCCATCCTATATCTGTGCATTTTATTTTTCCGCCCTAAGTGCAATACCTTACATTTCTCCGTGTTGAATTTCATTTTGTTAGCTTTGGCCCAGTTTTCTAGTCTATTCAGGTCATTTTGAATCTTGATCCTGTCCTCTGGGGTATTAGCTATTCCCCCTAATTTGGTATCATCTGCAAATTTGATAAGTATGCTCCCAATTCTGTCATCCAGGTCATTGATAAAGATGTTGAATAGCACTGGGCCCAGGACAGAGCCCTGTGGGACCCCACTGGTCACTTCTCTCCAGGATGAAAAGGAGCCATTGTTGAGCACCCTTTGGCTTCGGCCGGTCAACCAATTACAAATCCATGTAACAGTTCCTTTGTCAAGTCCACATTTTCAAGCTTGTTTGCAAGAATATTAATGGGAACTTTGTCAAAGGCCTTACTGAAATCAAGATATACTATATCCACAGCATTCCCTTCATCTACCAAGCTGGTAATTTTATCAAAGACCTACACCACATGCATACACAAATATTACGAAATCCTAAAAACTACAAAATCCAAAAGACTTCTGGACCCAAGACAAGGGAGACCCAGCCTGTACTTATTGTTCCATTCATACTATGCTGCTAACTTTGTTTTGAGGGTCTTTTCCCTCTCTTTGGTCCTCCTTTGGAGTGTCTTGTGCGATTGATAGACAGTCAGAGCAACATGGCAATCTGCATGTTTTCTCTCTCCACGATGCTGTTGATATCGCTGTCATGATGAGATCCTGAACTTTGGTGTTTACAACTACATCACTGATAGAAAAGGATGCTCAGGATTGCGGCCATGGAGCATGTTCTCTGGAAGTTAACACCTTGTTGCCTGTTGCTGCAAATCATCTTCCCCCGCCTTTGAGGCAACCCAGCAGCAAGATCAAGTAACTCAGGATGGTTTGCTAGCAGTAAAGAGCCACTTCTTTCACAAAACACCTGCTCCCCATGCAGATGAAATCTGCTAGAATTATTGCTTGGATTTGTTTGCTTTTTAAAAGTAGCTTGACACAGCCTCCTTCATTTTGGGACCTTCCTTGGGGGTCTGGGATGATGAGGAGGGCCTGCACTTTCAAATCCAGCCGCAAGGCAACCGGTGCTTTGCCTTAATTGCCAAGGCTTTTTGCAGCCAAACCCGTGACGGTCTTGCAAGTTGCAAATTGTTTATAAGTTCATGTTTGTAATGAATCATGCAAGGAAGTGCTCACCGCATGGAGACAAAAGTCTGGAGTTGCTAAATCAAAAGGGAAATAAAAATACGATGCATTTGCCTCTCCCCTTGGCACCCAGTCTCTTTCGGGATTTCTTCTTGGCTTTTATATTCCATTTTTTGCTTCGTCTGGCTGTTTGTTTTCGTCCAGTTTTGGGCAGACTATTTGGATTCAAATACACATGGCTTTGTACACCCCTCCCCTCTCACTTTATTACTGAAAGTGCAAACAAGGAGTCCATTTTCTTTTCCTCTATTATTATTGTATTATTATTATTATTATTATTATTATTACTACTGCTGCTACTTTGGTTGGAATCATGTATCAGTTACTTAGATGTCGTTGTTGTGTGCCTTCAAGCCATTTACGACTCAGGGCAACCCTATCACACGGTTTTCTTGGCAAGATTTGCTCATAGAGGAGCTTTTGCCATTGGCTTCCGCTGAGGCTGAGAGAGTGTGACTTGCAGGTCACTCAGTGGATTTCTATGGCTGGGAAGGGATTTGAACCCTGGCCTTCAGAGTCATAGCTCAATGCTCAAACCACTACACCATACTGGCTCTCTAGCTACTTAGTTACATATACGTCAAAAAGTAACTTCTCCTAGTGTTTCCCTTACAGAAATGTGATTGACTCGTGCTCCAGTCGCTGGCAGAATGAGAAGCGGATGCTGAGTAAAGGAGGTTGGAAGGTGAGTTAGGACTGTGGCCATAGTGCCACAATTGTGACTAATGCTATTGTGAATGCAAAACAGTTGCAGATGAGTAAATTTAGGTAACTGTTCTGTATTCACAATCGCTATTGATTCACAATTTTGACACTTTATGCCACAGGTGGAGACTTTTCGGTTTCCTCCTGCAATCGATTTAAAAAGGTAAAAATTGCTTTCCAGGAAAGGAAATCTACTCCTTTGGAGAGGACAAAAAAGGAGGACAATTTGGGATGTTTGGAGGAGTCCAGGGATGGAAAAGGAGCTTTTTTTTGGGGGGGGGGGGCTGCATGATTTCCCCCCATCCTTTTAGAAGTTCAAATAGTAGCCTGGTTTCCAAGTTCTGGTTCCTCCAAACTGTATGTTGGTGGATCAGGACTCGGATGGGAGACTGACAATGGATGCCCAGTGCCTGAATGGACCCGTTGAGTGAAGGAACACCTCACCTGTGCACAACAAGAGCCCAACGACATTCACCCACACTTTTGCAAGCCAGAAAGATGGCCATTTCTCCCCTGGGGCCTCCAAGTGAAATGGGATGCAACCCACAAAATTTTTGGGTCCAATTTCCTTCCCCCTCAGTGAGTCTCAAGAGTGCAACCGGCTAACATGACTACACCTCTGAGTATTCCTCCCCTAGTAATTACTCACAGCCACAATCCCAATTGTCGCCATGGCTGTGTTTTGCCACACTC
>NC_056527.1:168027218-168052145 GCF_019175285.1 Sceloporus undulatus | reverse complement strand
CTTCCTTCCTTCCTTCCTTCCTTCCTTCCTTCCTTCCTTCCTTCCTTCTCTTAAATCATTCTGAAAGTCTTCCCATGTGAACAAGGCGAACCCGCCATCATCAGAAGCACCAGCCTGGTGTTTCCGTTTTCTCTGTGATTCCAAACCAGGGGGTCCTTCCCACTACAATTTAAAGTGAACTGTGATTCGGGGTACATGACCCTCGTTCCCATTCCGATCCTCATTGGGTAAGGAAAAAAACCCCTTTCATAGTTGGAACAAAGGGCCTTTTAGAATCGATTGCCAAAATGGAGCAAAAGCGAATCAGGAAGCGATTCAAACTGCCAGTGGGAATGACCCCCAGGATCAGTGGAAAGCAGAGCCTTCTGCTTGGCATCTGATCTGATGATCCAGATTGCATCATGATGCCAGGGCATGGCTGCTCCTCCACTCTCGGCATGCCAGGCGGGGGGCTGATTGTACAGAGCCCAGACCGGAGGAATTAATTGTTTAGAGAGGCATAGAGCCCTGGCTTCTGTGATTGAGCTCCTTGGGCCCTTTAATTAATTTCTGGTGGCATCCTAATGTGCCCCGGGCACACTGTTTGGGAATTACTGCCTTGAGATGTGTCCTCTTCATCCGTGACCCCCCTGTTTGTCCTTATTCCTCCTCTGGGCCTAATATGGAACTAATCAGATGGGAGCCTTGCAAACCTTTGCCTCGAGTTTCCCTTTCTCCAGCTTGGAACGGATGCGGCGGCATGCTTGATACACATAGAGAGGCGAGCGGGGCTTATGTAATTATTAATGAGTGGATTTAGATACAAAGAGCCTTATGCACAAAGGCAAGAGTACAGCCGCAGAAGCAAAAGAGGAGAATCGCTGGAAGGACAAATAGTCTGCCAGGTGCCAGATTAACAGATAGAAGAGATAACTTTTTCAGTGATGGTTTATTTTGTGGAGGCAGTAGATGGAGGGCGAGAGGTGGAGAAACTTTTCTCTACATATTTTGCAGGATCCGTCCTTTGGTGAAACTGTGAACATACAGAACTTAGGAAAGTGACGTTTTAGACTGCAACTCTCAAAATACCCATCAGCATGGCATGCCAACATGGGGGACTGTAGTCTAGAAAGGTAATTTTGCCAAGTCCTGAGTGTTAGGCCCCCAGGCTCAGCTCTCAAGCTGAAAGACGTAATGCTGACCTGCCTTGCAGAAATGTTGTGATGGATTGTTGTTGTTGTTGTGTGTCTTCAAGGTGTTTCCAACCTATGGCAACCCTAAGGTGAACCTATCATGGGGTTTTCTTGGCAAGCTTTGTTCAGAGGAAGTTTGCCATTGCCTTCCCTTGAGGCTGAGAGAGTGTGATTTGCCCAAGGTCACCTAGTGGGTTTCATGGCCAAGCTGGGAATCGAACCTGGGAATCTCCAGAGCTGTCATCCAATGCTCAGACCACTACACCGCTGTCTTTGAGGTGTAACTATATGGGGTCTGGCCAACTTCTCCATTCCCAATCTGGGGTAAAAAAAGGGATTCTCTAATTTTGCATAAACATTCTTCCAATCCTACAGTCAAGTATGAGTGGCAGGAGGCTCCCATCTCAGTGGGATGATGAAGTTGCTACCGGTTTTACTCCACATTTTAAAAAGTTGCTATCCAGCCTGAGAGACCCTTTTATGGAGTAGGGCACAGTGCCTTGGATAACTCCTTTAAAGTTCAAGACTAATGCCCTGGGGTAGGTTCATTGTCTCATTGATATGTGGCCACCAGCAGATGTTTCAGACTGTGTGGTTATGGAGTATAGCTCTCTGGAGGTGGCTGGGTGCAGTTGCAGATCATGCGCTTGCATAGAGAAGGTTCCCAGTCGAGTCCCAATACCTTCCATTAGACAAATCTCAGCAGGGCTTTGCAGTATCTCCCTATCCCCCAGAGGCATCAATAGCGAATGCAAAGGGTATGGACTGCACCGGATGAAAGCCCAGAGGGGGTATATTGGCTGCTGGATTGGTAGGTGAAGCAGGGGGACAGAAGGGTGGCACGGTCGTTTGTTGCTGCCATCCACATCCCAGTATTAAGTGACACCAGCCCTAATGATGCCATTCTGTGTAGCTACTGTCTGTTGGAACTGAGAGTGCAAAGGGAGATGGATGCCATAGCCTCCAGTTTTCCTCTTCGCTCACAGAGTTGAGCAAGAGGTAGACAAAACCCAACAAGACCGTCAAACTTTCCTGACAGACAGGCACTTTAAGCCTCTTGTGGCGGAAAGCAGCACAGAGCCTCTCAATGCCTTAAAAAACGAGTCAATTTACGGTTTTATAAGCTAGCAGCTAAGTTCAGGAGTAGACTCTTGCTTACAGCTTGGAAAGAAATTTGTTCCTGATGAGTAAAACTGTGCAGGTTGCCAAGCTGGGAGCAAGACTCCATAGTGGAGGTAGCCTTCAGCCTACAAAAAACTTGTGCCATGCTAGTTTTTAAAAGCAAGTTTTATACCAGTTTCTGAAGGCAAGGCTGTTGCTGTCCTCACTGCTGTTACTGCAGTAGATTTAACACAGCTGTCTGAACCACATGGGATGCAAAGAAGGGGCGTGCATTGTTGCTCACTTGTAGACCTTTGGCATAGCTACGTTCATTTCTTTGGGGCAAGATCAACAGCAGGGTTGTCTTGTCATTTGGAACCAGGATACCTGATCTGGAAAGGTCCATGATTTTCCTTTTCAACACCAAAATCTAGACCCCTGAGAGGCCCCCGCAACCTGCGATAAATAGGACATCATCCCTCTGCACTCCAGGAATCAGTTCTTTCCATTGGTATTCCAAAGACAAGGGATGGTTATGACTCGGTGTCATGCTGAGAAGACGGAAGAGACTGGCAGAGTGTTTAGTGTCGGATCCGCCGCATCCGTCGAAGCCTGTCGCTGCTAATTTCAGTGGAACCTATCTCAAGGTTTTGATGCATTGAGGGTTTTTTTGGTAAAAAGTTGGAGGGGAGGAGGAAGAGAGAGAGAACGCAGAAGGGGAAATAATTATAGCTGTACGATGATCTATCCGTCTCCCTGCGGAGTTCCCACCACCAACACCACCTTTCTCTGACTCCTTTTCAAACAAGAGGAAAGGAGGCTACATCCTGTAATTTCTCCTGTCCTTACATCCCTGAAAAATAATTAGACTCAGTTCAGCAGCAGGGCTCACCCTCCCAAAGACCCAGCTACAGTCAAGGGGATACAAGAAGTAAACCTGATGCAAGTCTCGCTCTCATTTAGTCTGTTTTTTCCTCCTTTCTCTTTCTTTGGAGATGTCTGGTTGTGTCTCTAGACACAAACAATGGAAAAGGGGGATGAAGGTTGGCGAATGCTGGAGCGAAGCAGCAAGGGCAAACACAGGGATGGATTCTTTCTCCAAAAGTGCAAAAACCTTGGGAGGGAGGTTGACACAGTTCAAAACCAAGCATCTCCTATGTGTGCAAGGCACACCAAGGACCGGTTGTTAATCCTTCTGGACAAGAGCGCACAGTTTTCTGTGTAAAAACGGTCAAGATGGGCATGGGCAGCAGTTTTGTCTCCTGCAGGAAAAACAACAGATAGGCTAGAATCCTCTCTGTGTTTTACATAGGGACATGTTCCTCCTTGGAAGCAGCCTCACAATTAACATGCACTTTCAGTTCCAGATTAATTTATATAGCTTTGAGTCCCCCTTATCCAAAATGCTTGGGACCAAAAGCATTTTGGATTTTGGGGGGAATTTTGGAATACCTATATTTGCATCAACAACCATAATGAAAAATCTGAGTTTATCACTCTGGGGCTAATTTTGGCATTAAAGTGCATTTAAAGCATCCCACAAATAAAGCAAAAATGGCGATTAATGGCGCAAATGATTATCACACACAATTGCACAAATAAAATGATATTGGAAATGTATTGCCACTGAAATCCCAAAAGTAAAAAGATGCGCGTTAATGCTTCTATGTGACTACTTTAATGGCAGGTTTTGTGCAACGTTGTGTCCAGGATATTCATGGGATAAACTCCTGATCTCTTTCGTGTGGTACATTCCATCTTGAGATCCAAGTCTAAACCCAGTATTCATTTACATTTCACATATACTTTAGACACATAGCCAGAAGGTAATTTTGTACACCTTTTAAAAATATTTTTTTGTGCATGAAACGAAGTTTGTGTACACTGAACTGTCGGAAAGCAAAGGCGTCACAATCTCAGTCACCCAGATGGACAATTTTGGAGAGTTTGGGGAATTCCAGATAAGGGATACGCAAGCTGTGGGACGCATACTTACATAGCATTTTTGCTTCAGACAAAGCTGCTCAGATTTATGAGGAAGGAGAGAAGAAAGTTGTGCTTCCTCTTGGAAGGTCATCCTCCATTTTTAAAAAATCCAGATCGTGGAGTAATGTACGGAGTTTGAATTGCCTGGATAAAAAATTATGCGCCAATCACCTTGTGAAATAGATGCAATAAAAGCTGGCCTTTAGCACATGAAAGGTAAACATGGACACTATGAACCTGAAAACATCTGAAAGTGTTCCTGGCGTATTATCTCTTTGCAGACATTTTGAATATAAACCTCATTAAAAGGTGTGGAATTGCTGTTGTCTTCTGGGTGCAATTAGGCCTTTCCACCACTCTTCTCTGTTGCATTAGGACAATATCCCCATCAGGAATCATTTCCCCTTTATTTAGCCCTGTGCGGATTCTGCTCATTACTCTTCCATTAGAAGTGACATTTCTCCCACGAAAAAGAGAGATGGATTTTAATACTTCTACCTTTTTTTTTCCAGAGGAAGGAGTTGGTGTCACTCTCTCCAAACCCCAAGACAAGAAATAATGTTCCTTAATTGTCTCCATTTATAAATAGCTCATCTTACAATAAAAGAATCCGAGTCCAAATATTGCTGTCGGAAAAATGGGAAATGGGACATGACAGCCGTTCCTTTAATCTCGCCGCGAATTTAATTCCAGGAGCCTGGCTTTGGCAGTATTCAACACTGTGGTGTAATCTGCCATCAGGTCAAACATGGGAACCGCACAAGTCATGTGCCAGTGTGCCAGTGCGCCAGTGCAAATGCTGCTAAACGGACTCTCTCACAAGGTCAGGATCCACATTGCAATTGAAACACAGGAAGGTGCTGTTCTTAAAGGTCTTCCAGCACCAGAGCAGGCCCTTCCATTAGATCTGGGTGTGGATCATGTGCCCCTCACCACCACCCAAATGTTGTTCAATTCCCAGCATCCCTCACTATTGGCTATGGTTATTGGCTAGTTATTGCTGCCAAGAGTTGCATCTATGGGACCATACAGCTCTCGCATTCATATTAGGTCAAATGAGTATGCCAAGGGATCTTGTAGCATCTTTGCTTTCAATCTCTGGCCTTGTTCAGTGGTCCTTGAAGGAAGATTGGAAAAAGGAACAACTGAATTGGAACATACCCACATATTCCAGTCCATCAGCAATGGGTTGAACTGAAACTATGGCTTTCTTGACACACTGTTGCAACACTGTTTAACACCTTTGCCTCATTTATCTCATCTCCTTTTTGGTCCCCGTTCTGCACAGACCACCTTCCAAAAGTCCATGATAAAACATCATTCAAGGCTCCTCTTCTCTTTGCCATTTGCACACTGCCCAATCTCATGTTACAATGTTGCTAACACTAGCACCATCACTACCACCCTGTCTGAAATTTGTGTTTATTTTTGGGCTTGTAAAATGGATACCAAAGAGGGATGGTTCTTCTGTTCTCCTAGAGTGCAATAATATATATCTGCACTGTAAATGCGTTCTGTGATTACTGTTCTGTTGATTTAATCATCCTCCAAAACAAGATGACTAGGATGAAAAAATCCCACCAAGGTGGTATGTTGCTTTTGGTGTCACTTTTGGAATCCTAATGAACTTATCAGAAAGGAGGGAATGACTTGAAAGGAGTTTTATCCGTGGCTGTGCGTTTAATCCAGCCTTTGGCTGAGTTACGGTCTTGCACCATCAGCGCCTGCATTTATCCTTTTATCCGATAGAAACATGCGCCTAGCTGATAAAGAACTCCCAGATGTTGTAGGGATTGCTTAAATGAACTTGGTATCAGATCTCATTGCATTCGGAAACAGCAGTAAGTCGCCAGGTCTCTCAGTTTGCTGTTTATAAGTTTAAACCAAATCTGCACAACTTGTGACCTGCTGAGTCAGGTGCCATCCTTTGCCATTTTGCCATAGGGGTGGCTTGCCAGCTTCGGATGCCACTCTTGTTTTTACAATCCTAGGAAGGCATCATAGAATTACTAGAAGGTTACCACTTTCCAAGGAAAAAAGTAACAAAAGGGTGTTTTTGTTGTTGCACACCTTCATGTTATTTCCAAGATATGGCGACCCTAAGACAAATTGATCGCAGGTTTTATATCAGGTATATCAAAATGTAAAGGATATTAATTGTGACAATAGAACTAAATCTGAAATATTGTTGTTCATGATGCTTTGTTATTCCCACATGAATCTTCCTATAAACCTCCATTGGCAGTTTGATCATTACAGCCTCTGTACCTGATTCCTAATTTGTTCCTAGTTTATTACTGACTTAACATGGGAGAAGCAAACCAGAATGATTTCCTTATAGTACAGCTTCCCTTATCTAGAATTCCAAAATCCAAAGTATTCTTAAAACCAGACAGTGGAAAACATCCTATGGATAGAAACCACAGTTGGCCCAATTCCCCCTTCTGTGCAACTGTTAAGGATTTAGATACCAAATCTTGCATGCCAGCACTGTTTCCAAAAGAACTCCTATTTCTAGAATCTTGCCTAGCAAGACTACACCATTGAGTAGCCTTTCGGACTATTGTAGATTTGCAGGATTGGGTTTTGGTTCCTTTTAATTCACTTGTTGACAAGAGAAAGAGTAGATGCCCTTATTTAAATGTCACTAATTAAAGGAATACCAGACTCTGCATTTCTTAAATCTCCTGCAAATACTCTACTACTTATACGCACGCGCGCCCTGAACTTTAGTAGATTCAAATGTTGGAATAAATGGCAAAGGATTGTCTTGGGAGCCATTTCATGCCCACATTTGCATTTTCTGCATCTCTGCATGTTTGCAGAGCATACACATTTCTGAGGATGCAGACAGAGAATCCAGGATATGGGATCAACTCTTATGCTAAGTACCCTGCAAAGTAAAGGTCCAGTTATGACTTAATCATGGATCAATCATTATCTAACCGAAATTGCTCCATAGAAATGTGGGGATGTAAGAACAGGATCTCTGGGGGTTAAGAGAGGCCTCTCTTACACACTTCCAGCAGAATTGACTCAAGTTCTGGGCATCACAATTCAAAAAGGATGCTGAGAAGCTGGAGTGTGTCCAGAGGAGCAACCAAAATGGTGAAAGGTCTGGAAACCATGAAGCCCTGTGAGGAGACACATGGGGAGCTGGGTATGTTTAGTATGGAGAAAAGAAGGTTAAGAGGTGATATGATAGCCCTGTTTAAATGTTTGAAGGGATCTCATATTGAGGAAGGAACAAGCTTGTTTTCTGCTGCTCCAAAGAATAAGAGACAGCACAATGGATGCAAGCAATAGGAAAAGAGATTCCACCTAAAAACTAGGAAGAACTTACTGATGGTCAGAGCTGTTTGATGTTGGAAGATGCTACCTTGGAGTACGATGGAGTCTCCTTCTTTAGAGGTCTTCAAACAGAAGCTGGATAGTCATCTGTTGAGGTTGTTTGGATTGTGTGTTCCTGCATGGCAGAAAGGACTTAGACTGGATGGCCCTTGAGGTCTCTTCCAAGACCTGTGGAAGGGACCCCCCAAACCCAACAGGCATGAGATCAGGTCAGCTCTTGGTTGCTTCTCAAATCCATTTCACTGTTGGGTCCTGAGTTCCAAAGCAAAATATGTCACTGTAGTTGTTCAGATGGGCTTTGGCGTCTGTTGGGCAACCCAGAGATTAATCTATCTGCCTCCATTCCCCAGGCATCCATTGCGATAGCGTCTGCACCCAGGGACGCTGGGGACCCAACTGCTCCATTGCCTGTAACTGCGAGAATGGCGGGTACTGCTCCCCAGAGGATGGGACCTGCGAATGCGCGCCCGGCTACCGTGGACCCATGTGCCAAAGAAGTAAGAATCTGGGTGCCCACTTTTTTGTCAGCTGTTCCTCTAGTCACAGCCATGAGAGAAGGGGTTCGTACATTTCTTGCTCCAAACCGCCTAGTTCTCTCATCTGGAAACCACCAAGCTTTATGTCTTAGCGGGAGCTAGGTATGTTTAGTTTGGAGGAGTTTAAGCAGGAAGATGGCATCCATGCTTAAATATTTGAAGGTGTGTCCTATTGAGGATGGAGCAAGCTTGTTTTCTGCTGCTCCTGAGAATAGGATGCAATGAATGCAAATGACAGGAAAAGAGATTCCAGCTTAACATTAGGAAGAACTTCCTGACTGTAAGAGCTGTTCAACAGTGGAAGACGCTTCCTTGGAGTCTCCTTCTTTGGAGGTGTTTAAACAGAGGCTAGATGGCCCTCTGTCAGGGATGCTTTAGTTGTGAGTTCCTGCATGGCAGAATGGGGTTGGACTGGATGGCCCTTTTGGGGGTCTCTTCCAATTCTGTGATTCTGTGACCAGACAGGTTTTTCTGTGATTCCAGCCCTGCATTTCCAAAGGTGATACAACTCTTTCTGACCTTTCCCGTGGTCGGTTCTTTTTGAAAAGACCTCTTTAACACAGCAAGTCACTTGGCCGTGGAACAAAACAGCCCATTTCCCACTTGATTTCCACAAGTCCCGCTTCCTGCAGCCGCACGCCCCTCTTCTATCCAAAAGAATTTGTAACTGCTATTCTCCCCCCCCCCTTTTTTTTTCTTTTTTAACTTAAAAGCAAGGCTGCGACCCCCTGCTGCCGCAAATGGCCTTTGAGAGTTTCCATTATAAGTCTGTTCCCTGGCGCTTGCTAAGTGTTCATAGACCAGCTCTACAAACCTGGAGTAAGATTCTCCAAGAGTAAGGGAGACAAGGGAGGCATCCTTGGTTTTTCCCCTTCATCTGTTTGTTTCCAATTGGACTTAAAGAAATGGAAACTTTTCCAATGTGAGAAGAGAGGAGCAGCTTAGTTCTGTCATCAGCTGCTGGGATGCAGATCAGAGGAGCCTTCAAATTCCTCCATAATGCCATTTTCCATGCAATTGCAATCTTGTGTCGCCTCTGACACCGAGGGAGGTTTTGCGCGCCTCCTCCTCCTCCATCGGAGCAGGGACATAATTATGCCATGCATTTGCCTTTTAAGAGTTGCTTGTCATCAGCCTTGTCCCTGAACTGAACTTTTATCCTGGCTCATTGTGAAGATTGACAGCGTTTTTGTTTCGGGGGATACATCTGTATCTCGGGCACAAGGTCAGTGAGCCTCCCCTGGAAGGGTCTCTAGCATATTGTGCACAATTGTAGAATGGGAGAATGCAGAGAAATGGCTGTATTCATCTGGAATACTAGGGATCTTGCAACACCTTTGAGACTAACCGTGCAAAAGAAACTGTAGCATCAGCTTCCGTAGACTGGGTCTACTTCCCCTGATGCATGCAATGAACTGGTGCCCAGTACTATACCTGCAGGTTTTGCATTTCTGTTGCTGTTCATACAGTCTGATTATAAAGGTCCTTTACAAAGTTACATAAACAAATACATAAAATACATAAATTATTATGTTCAGAATTAGTTGCCATAACAGTTTCAAGAAGCAGTATGGTCTGCTGCCACACTGCTGCAATAATGCAGTTTGTTAATGCTTTAACTGCCATGGCTCCATCTTATGGGATCCTATGGAATCACCGGAGCTCTCTGACAGGGAAGGCTAACTATCTCACAAAACTACATATCCCATAATTGCGTATCAGTGAGCCGTGGCAGTTGAAGTGGCATCAAACTGCATTAATTCTGCAATGTAGATGTAGCCACGGATTAGTGGCCATGAACTTAGTTGGTATACTTGGGCAAGTCATTTTTTCCTGGACTATTGCCTCCCTTTTTTGATCTGCTGTGAGTAGAAAGAGTGTAAAGTTCTTGCATTGCAGGAAATGCACATTGTAGAAACAAGGTTGTGGGCTAGCAACTTGTCTGAGTTTTCTCTCCTGTATTTATTTGTTTGTTTGTTTGTTTGTTTCAGTTTGTCCTCCGGGTTTCTATGGGCATCACTGCAGCCAGCCATGCCCACAGTGCATTCACAGCACAGTCCCTTGCCATCACATCACAGGACATTGCAGTTGCCTCCCGGGGTTTTTTGGTCCGCTCTGCAACCAAGGTAGGAAGACTCTCAATGGTTCTCATTGGTACCATGTGTTTGGGAACAATTGCTCCAAGGCATTGAAATGTATCTATAGGCCCATGGCAAGGTTACTATCATTATTAAAAAAATAAACATCCCGTAAAGGGTTTGAGGTCCAAGATAGCAAGTGGGAAAATCTGTTTTCCTTCATAGCCAGAAATGCATATGAGCACTTGCGCCATTTTTGTTTTGTAAATAAGCGGCATGCTAATAATATGCATAAATGGGAGAGATGTATAGCTTGGGATTCAAGCATGTGTAAATTAAATGCGACAGGTAATGTAGAGTCACCTGGCTGTTCAGGTCTCGCTTTTCATTGCTGTCAGTTCTAGCCCGTCCTAAACACACCGTGGCACTTGTGAGTTCTTAATAAATGGAAGAAGTATGTGCTGATGCCAATGTGCCAATCACAAATCTTTCTAGAAATGACGTCTGGAAACCAATTTGTTTGTGAACCAAGAGGCTGCAGAGGAGTGATGCAAAAGAAGCCTGGCTTTGCAGGCAGAAAGCCCTGGGATTGTAACCCTTCTCTTTAAGGATCTCAGGCTGCAGGGTTGCAAATGCCCACCAAAAAGGGCTTTTGGGGTTGGAATAGGCAATACTGTACCAACTCAGAACATAGATAAGAAGACAATATCTTCTCCCTGTATATTTTGGGTTACCGCTGCACTGCAGAAATAATGCAGTTTGACACTGCTTTAACTGCCATAGCTCCATTCCATGGAATCCTGGGATTTGTAGCTCTCTGACAGCAAAGGCTAAATATCTCACAAAATAGCAAATCCCAGGATTCGATAGCATTGAGCCGTGGCATTTAAAGCTGTGTCAAACTGCATTTTGCAGATGCTGCCTTTCTGTTTTAATGCCCATTTTATATGTTTTTAATAGTCCTGTTTTTTTTTTAATATTAATCCATTTTGTGTCCCAATTGTGGGGGGAAAGCAACAACAACAACAACAATAATACTAATAATAATATGATGCATGCTCCAGAGTGCCTATTCCCATCTTCTCATTTAGTGCAATGAAAATGACCTGCTCAGTCTGGATCATGCATTTTCCCCCTTCTTTTTCCATAATTTGGACGAAAGGAGGCTGGAAGCTTCTGTTTTGGACGGTGTGCAATTTAGCATCTTGTCTAAAACCCTAAACTCTTAGTTCATCTTGAGCTGAAGTTGGCTGGCTTCCACTTGTTACAGAGGAGATGGAGCACAGTTTGCCCAGGTTTGCAAGATGCAGCAAGCAATGCTTAATCCAAAACAGACTCCAAACTCTTTCATCATAGCAAGAGCCAAGGGGGAATGGGAAAGTGTAACCCCTGGAATAGTCTAAATTGATGGGTTCGTTTCATCGGAAACTGGGGTCTGCGCTTAAGGGGAATTCCTCTTCTTTGGATCTCATTCTTTCATTGCAAGGCAGACAGATGGACAGACTTCATCCTCTTTTGCAATGATTTCCTAGTTGTCACATTACAAATTAGCAGGCGGCACTTAGGCAAAACCATTCGGCATAGATTAGACAGAAACATAATGTTTTCTTTTTCCTCCTTGCTGCTCACCTTATCAAGATGTATCCCAATTTATAGGAGACCCAGCACTTCACTTTCCCCCTTTCAATGAAATGGGCCACTTTCGGTGCAGAAACCCAGTTCAGTTTTTCAAAGTCTGGAGCCGGACTAATTATCTCATTGAGCTCAATCCTGTTTTCTTGCATTCAATCTGTTGAGTGTCCCTTGCTTTCCCTTTGAAATGTTGATCTGCCCAGCCGAATTGCCATAAAATATTCATGTTCTAATTAAATGCAGACGGTGTTGCAATTTGTCATAATGTGCCAACATATGATATGATATATGAGAGATATATATTCTTATAAAAATATAAAAAAGAGGATGAAGAGATTTAATATTTTGCTTTAGACTAATGTGATCCAAATGTTGTTTTTTAAACTGCAATTATGATAATACTGTACTTTCTTTCTTTTGCTCCCTGTTGTTGAGACTCTAGTAATAAGCAGCAAGCATCCATTTTAACAGCTCTAAAAGTTTAGCGTTGGCCTTTAGCTGGCCTGCTCCCACTCAAATGGACTCCACTACTTTGCCTATTCTTTTAAGGCACTGGTTTTCAACATTTGTACATCCAGATGTTTTGGACTTCAGCTCCCAGAAGTCCCAGCTAATACAATCAATTGTGAGGAATTCTGGGAGTTGAAGTCCCAAACATATGGAAGCCAAAAGGCTGAGAACCGCTATCCTAAGGATTGAGAAGAGGGTGAGAAGAGGAACTGTAGGCCTGATTCCCACTGCCTTTTAAACCAGATCGCAAATCGGTTTGAACCAATTCAAATGACCCTGGTTCCCACTTGAATCGATTGAGGGGGGGCATGCGCTAGACCCATTTAACCCACATCTTTTTGATGCCGATTTTTTCTGCGTCTTTTTGGATAAATCCATTCCGCGCAAATGTGAACCAGATGCGGATCGCAATCAATTTAAATTTGCCCTTCGACCGGCTGGAGCAGGTCCATTTTGAATCAATTCATTCGTTATTTTACAGGGAAAATGCTATCAGGGCAAATGTAGTGTGAACCACACTCCGCTCTCGAATCGATCCGTCGATTTGGATCGCACACCGATTTATTTGTAAGTGGGAATGAGGCCTATATTTCAGAGGAAGGAGCTGGCAAAACCACATTTGAGGATTCCTTGTCTAAGAAAACTCTATATAATTAATGGGGTTGCCATAAATCAACAGACAACTTGAAGGCACATAACACACACAATAAGTCCTAAATCCCTGAAGGCACCAGATCCTATCTGATCTTGGAAACTAAGCATCCCTGGTTAGTACTTTGATGGGAAGCCACCCATGAATCCCAGGAGCTGTAGGCTCAGTTTCAGAGGAAGGAATCAGCAAAACCACCTCTGAGCATTGCTTGCCTAAGAAAACCCTATAAAACTCATGGGGCCACCATAAGAACAGGAGGTTTGAAGGCACATACACACACAATATAACACAGGACCTAAATCTCCTGAAGGCACCAGATCCCATCTGATCTTGGAAGCTAAGGATGGTCATCCCTGGTTAGTATTTGGTTGGGAAGCCACCAGTGAATCCTAGGTATATTTCAGAGGAAGGAACCAACAAAACCACCGCTGAGCATTCCTTGCTGGAGAAAACCTTATGAAATTCATGGGATCACCATAAGTCAACAGGTGACTTGAAGGCAAAGACACATATTTTAATGGATTCTTATCGATCCAAGGATGAAGGATGCATCCCAATGAAGTGATGTCTTTTCCCGAGAACCGAATTGTGTTTTGTAACGTTGCAGAGATGTTGGCGCAATGGTGCCCATCCATAAGGGAAGACAGGTGTCATCAAACACCTACCCCATCCCAAATACACACCTTTCCATTTGCTATATTTTTGTTTCATTTCAGTTGAGAAGCTGTTTGGTTTAGCATTTAGCTTCAAAGTCAACGTTATCTACTCTGGGAGAGATAAGTGCATTGCAAGGCTGTATATGCGATTGTCTGCCAACCTGTTTGCGCCATCCCTGTCATTGACTCAGAGCAAATGATTCCCGGCTCCAGATTTCATTCTAGGATTGAATCGTTCGGGGAATAGATTGAGGTCATCTCCCGCGAATGTGCGCCGGAAACCGTGAATTGTCAAAATGTTACCATAACAAAACAATGCATAGAGGACGCATAATCACTTCTTGTAAAAAAATTGCTATCTATTTACAAGTGATATGAGTCTGCCTGTGTTTCTGTTGCTTTCTTTGTGGTCTATGCATCGTCCGTATTGGGGGAAGGTCTGCCGGTGGGGTGAAAAAGACGCCAGTTTTTCTCAGGGAGAGAAGCCAGCAGCCATTACAATTCCTGCAATTTAACCATGTCTTCACAGTGGTTTAGAAAACATCAGAACTTGGAATTTATATATTTTTATTTTTAACATCTATACCCAGAATCCCCTACTCAAGCTGGCTGGGGGGGGGGGGATTCTGATGGCTGTCGTCCCCAAAAGTAACTTTTCTAGGTTCTGCTCCAGAATGCACATCCCCATTTTCAAGGGAAAGCAATTCCAAGCAATGATAATGGGGCCTGAGTGAGAATCATGATACCAAGGCTGCATCTGCACTGCAAAATTAATGCAGCTTGACACCGCTTTGGCCTCGTTCCCACTTACAAATAAATTGGTTTGTGATCTGAATCGATGGATCAATTCAACAGCAAAGCGTGGTTCCCACAACATTTTCCCTGATCTCATGTTTTCCCTGTAAAATAACCCACTTGTGGTTCACATTCACAAACGGATCGATTCAAAATGGACCCACTCCAGCCGGCTGAAGGGCCAATTTAAATAGATTCTGATCCGCATCTGGTTCACACTTGCACAGAATCGATTTGTCCAAAAAACATCAGCATCAAAAAGACACGGGTTAAATGGATCTAGCGCATGGCCCCCCCTCTCCAGATTGCTTCAGCGAATCGATTCAAGTGGGAACCAGGGTCATTTGAACTGGTTCAAACCGATTTGCGATCCGGTTTAAAGGTAGTGGGAATAAGGCCCCAGACAGCAGAGGTAGATATAACACAAGAAGCACATCTAGAGCTTCCGTGGGGAAATAGGCTGATCTTTGCCTTCCGTGGTCTGATCTTTGCTATCGTTCCAGTGGCCAAGGCATGAGACTCAGCAACACCAGGAAACCTTGATCTTTTTTGTGCCTTTGTGTTTCTACAGTGTGCCCAAGCGGAAGATATGGGAAGGACTGCACAGAAACATGTTTGTGTACGAACAATGGAACCTGCAATCCGATTGATGGATCTTGCCAGTGTTTCCCCGGCTGGATAGGCAAAGACTGCTCCCAAAGTAAGGCGAAAGCTCTCTTGCCCCTCTTTTCCAGGCTCAGATATCTGTTTTCTGTTAATGTTAAAAGGCTGGTCTGTTTATGGCTGCAGAAATAATCCAGGTTGACACCACTTTAACTTCCAGGGCTCAATGCTATGGGCTTCTGGGGTTTTGTGTGACGTTTAGTTTTGTGTGATGATAGTTTTGTGTGACATTTACCCTTCCCTGCCAGAGAGCTCTGGTACCACAATGAACTACAATTCCCAGAGTTCCATAGCTACACTAGGCTTGGTCCACAAACCAAATTCTGCTTGGTATCCTTATCTTGGTATCCTTATCCTTATCCAAAAACAGAAGCACTCATTCTGATCATGAAAGGCAGGCCTCTTGATAATATTTTTCCCCAACACTTTCTTGAAGAAATCATTAAGCCATTGACAGTCCTGTGTTGCAAGGTCCATATGGCTGAGAAATCAGAGAGATGAGATATTCCTATTACAGGTAATTTACTTGTTAAAAGTCGGAGCGTTTTTTTGGAAGGACGGGTGGAGAAATTGCTTAGGTAGGAGATTGACATTTACGGATCCAAAAACTGGCATTTCCCAAACAGTCCTTTAATTGGAGGCAGATTGTCCCTGGGAAAGCCCCAGCCTTTCATTCAGAACTGTTGCTTCATATTCAGGAGGCAGCAAAGGCATTAGACAGGCATTCACAGTAAAATATATTAAACCTCCGGTGATAAAGTAGGGATCGGATAAAAACAGACAGCTGTAATTTTGCTTTTATTGTGCCTCTTCCTGGGGCTGAATATGGCTGTCGCTCAAGACGAGAATAAGGACGGCTGTCAATTTTGGGGACTGTTCATTATATTTAGAGAGTAATTGGGAAATGACTGTTCGTTTCTATTTAGCATTGGCCAGTGATGAATTTGGGGGATTTCTTCAGAAGCAATGGTGACGGTTCAAAATGTCTCAACAAACACTGGTCCCTGACATGACACTTCTGTCCTCCCCAATATTTCCAGAAGGATTTTGCTCCCCAGAGCTTGGGAAATTTACTTTTTTTGGATTGGAGCCCCCATAATCCCCCCAGCCAGTGTGGGCCCATGCAACTGCAGTCCAAAAAAGGACATTTTTCAAGCTGTCCCATTATCCACATCAAGTACAAGACATCCTTATGCATGCTCAATGCTTCCCATTCAGTTCTGTGGTGGCTACAAATCAACCAGGTGCATTGGTGAACCTCTTCCAATGTGGAATATGGAAGAACAGTTACATTCTCTCCTCCTTTTTTCTTTCTCTATTTCTCTCTCTCTCCGCAGCTTGTCCAGTTGGCTTCTGGGGTGCGGATTGTTTCCACTCTTGCAGCTGTCACAATGGCGCAACATGCAGCCCTCATGACGGCGAATGCAGATGCACCCCTGGCTGGACCGGTCCCTACTGCACACAGCGTAAGTTTTGGGGGCTTAGTTTCCAACAACGTGGCAATGAGTCTCCAGAAAGGATGCACTGTCCTCTTGTGTTAATGTTTAGCATTGCAACACTTCAAATGCTTGTGAATATAGTCGACCCTCAGTATCCACCAATTCTTTATCCATGGATTCAAGCATCTACAGCTTGCAAATAGTCTGAAAAAGCATAAATTTGAAATAGCAACGCTTGATTTTGCCATTTTATATAAGGGGCACCATTTAATGGGAGTGGAGCATCCACAGATTTTGTACCCACATAGGATCCTGGAAGCAAACCCCCGTGGATAACAAGGGCCCACTGTGCCCTTTTCCTGAAGATGCCAGCCACAGATGCTGGCGAAACATCAGGAATAAACTCATCTAGAACATGGCCACAGAGCCTGAAAACCCCACAAAAATCCCACTATATTGCTTGTTTGGCCTTAGTCTCCTTCTTTGGAGGTTTTTAAGCCGATGCTGGATGGCCATCTGATGGAAATGATTAGAGTATATATTCCTGCACGGCATGTTGGCGTTAGATTGGATGGCCCTTGCATTCTCTACCAGCTGTATAATTCTATGATTCAATGTTTTAAATTTAAATATATATAAATAAAAAGAATATATGAAGTTCTCCTCCTTGCTTTAACATAAAAACAACGCTGAGTGATTGGCTCAGAGTCACCCAGTGAGCTTCATCTCTCACTGGATATTTATGCCAGATCCTCACTTTCAGTTTTCCTCTGTCTTTCTATAATTCCTGCCCTCCCAGGATGCCCACCTGCCTTCTATGGGAAAAACTGTGCCAACGTCTGCCAGTGCCAGAATGGGGCGGACTGCGACCACATTACGGGGCAATGCACATGCAGAACTGGGTTTACTGGGAAACAGTGTGAGCAAAGTAAGTTGCTAAAGACGGTGCCCCAGGCTTCCTAGGGGAACCGACCAATTTCCCGCTTTCCTTTGCTGTGTCCATTGATGATAAAGAGGTTTTTCCAGGTTCCCTTCTAAGACCTTTTGTGAATCTCTATTCAGCTCTCAGGCTGAAAGAGGTCTTTCTTCTGCCAGCGGAAGCGCTCCAATAGATCCTGACTTTTGAAGCTGGTCTTTGCAAGGGAGGGAAAGAGCGCACCTTCTTTGGTGCTGACTTTGGAGACATTGCCAGTCTGCACCCATGCTTTCTTGTAGTACTAAAGAGGCCGAGTTGCACCCTGAGGAGACCCATTGATCAACACAGCATTTGCTTCTTGCACACTGCAGACAGAGCCTTCCTCCCAAAGTCACCAGACCAGTTTACAGCTTTCCTTTCTCTTTCTTATTGAACGTTGCCCAAGGATCTTACCATGAGCCGCCTGCAGATTTATTGTCCTAGACCATCATGGTAATTGAACAAATAATTTTTATTTGTCACTGGACATTCAATCATTTCTCTGCGACAGAAATGCAGGAAACCCCAATGTCATCATTCTAAAGGAGAAAAGACAACAATGCACCTTTAGCATTCAAAGTTTATTTTTGTTGCTATTTTCAGAGCTTCAGGGTTGGCTTGGCCAGATTTTCTCCCAATGACCCTGTTGTTGAATCCTCACCTGACTCTGGTTGCACAGCTTTGAGCCATTTAGTTGTTGTTGCTGTTGTTGTTGTGTGCCTCCAAGTTAGTTTTGACTTATGGCAACCCCGTCATAGGGTTTTCTTGGCAGGTTTCTCTGGAGTTTGCCATTGCCATCCTCTGAGGTTCAGAGAATGTGTCTTGCTCAAGGTTACCCAGTGGGTTTTATAGCCAAGCTGGAATTCGAACCCTGGTTTCCAGAGTTGTAGTCCAATGCTCAAGCTATTACACCATGCTGACGCTTCAGCAAAGGATTGCTAAGACAATTAAGGGACTGGGACCTGTTTTTGCTGATGGAAAGTGACAGTATCGGCAGTCTCTTGGTTCAGAAAATTAAAAATATATATATATTCCTGTGGGGAGATTGCAAATGGAGAAACAGACAAGGCTTACAAATGGCATCTCTTAGTCAGAACATAACAACAGGACTGGAGGATTTCCCCAGGGTCCTTCCATTGCTGTCTTAACTGGTCTTTTATTTCATTCAGTGCTGCCTGCCTTCCCTTCTGAAATGTGCAAAGCGCAGATTCCCTTCTAAAAGTCCTCTGTTGAGAAATTGACTGTCTTTGTCAAAGTTTCCAAGCAGTCCTTTCCAGCCACTTTTCTTTTCCCTTTGAATTGTCTGCAGAGTGTCCACCGGGAACCTTCGGTTACGGTTGCCAGCAGCTGTGCGAATGCATGAACAATGCAACCTGTGACTATGTTACAGGGACTTGTTACTGCAGCCCAGGCTTCAAGGGAATCCGCTGTGACCAAGGTGAGGCACATCCCTTCTCCCTTTTCTTTTAGAACCCAGCAGTCAAAACATTTCTTTGGGCAGCCTTCCAGAAGAGCTAAAAAAGACTTTCCCTGGGTGACCTGAATACATACCATTTACAGATGAGAGGGGATTTGTAGCTGTATATGTGTTTTCCTATGGTCTTAGGCAACCCCTGTGAAAGAATCATTTGGCCCCCAAAGGGGTCACGACCCACAGGTTGAGAACCGCTGATCTAAAGCACCCCAATCCAAAACTGAGATTTTAGATCAACCAGGGAGAGAATAATACCCTACCCTCAATGTGACATCCCTTCAGATATTTAAACATTGCTATCCTGTCCCCTCTTAACCTTCTCTTTCCCTGGCTAAACATGCCAGCTTTCATGCAGAACGCATAAGCCACACTTAGGGGCGCATAGGTCACTCAACAGGATTTTGGCTACATGTAGGCTTCCCTATTCATTTCAGTGGGCAGGATGAATAGGAAGGCTTTTTGGTGGAGCTCTTGATAGGGCCAAAGGTGGAAATTCTTTGCCCTCTGGATGGTTTTGGATGACCGCTTCCATCAGCCCTGGCCAACGTAAGTGAGGAGTGAGCTGGGATATGCCCTCCCAACATTATTGGGGACCCCTGCTGTAGAGTCCTTGAAAGGAATGGAGAAATCTTTGAAGGTGAGGATGGTCTTTGTGGGTGCCAAGCCCCACTTCAGTGAGAAAAGATTTTTGGATATGGCTACTAGGCTGCAAGGTCACTCCTCTGGGCTAATAACTGTTTCCAACCCAACGTCTATCGCATAACTGGCGCCTTTCAAAAGAGCGCATGGGAAAAGGAAGGGAGGGAAAGTGGAGCCGAGATATATAACACAAAGCCCTTTTCCAGCCGAATGGGTTCTGCCACTCAATTTAACGGTACATTGTGAATTATTTTTAACAGCGGCTCTCATGATGGAAGAATTAAACCCCTATACTAAAATTAGTCCGGCTCTTGGATCCGAGAGGCATTCAGTGGGAGCAATCATTGGAATTATTATCCTCCTGCTAATTATTATGGTTTTGCTGGCACTGTTTGTGTGGTATCGACGGAAGCAGAAGAAGGGCCATGACATGCCAAGCGTCTCGTACACTCCAGCCATGCGGATGACAAACACCGATTACTCACTCTCCGGTAAGGGGCTTTTTATGATAATGAAATGCGGGCCTCCACTCTTTCATGGGCTGGAGGGGAGGGAAAATAAATGTCCTTTCTCTGCAAAGAGTGGCTTTCCTTGCCCTTCCTTGGAAGTGCCTTTCTTTTTGCAAGTTTCGCCTGGGATGCATATTGGGGCTAGAACTGTCATCCGCCAACGGAGGAGATGAAAAGAATAGCCCCAAATATTCTGGTGAGAAGTGAGATGCTGGTCTTTTGCAAGTAGCAACAACAACATTCTGTGGTTTGGTCTGGTTGAACATGCATCTCAAGCTATCCAATGTGGGGGGACCAGAAATGATTTATTTTCCAATGTGCCAGGGACCAGTGCCATATTTGTGCCCATGATTTTCTCTTTCTTTCTTTCCTGGGATGCACCTGCACTGCAGAAATACTGCAGTTTGACACCACTTTAACTGCTGTGACTCCATCCTACAGAATCCTGGGGTTTGTAATTTTGGGAGGCACCAGCAGGGAAGGCAAAAGACTATGTAAAACTACAAATTCCAGGATTCCATAGATGGAGATACAGCGCTTAAAGTGGTGTCAAAATGCATTACTTCTATAGTGTATGGTCTCAATGGTTCACAAATGTTGGTCCTCCAGATGTTTTGGATTTCATCTTCCAAAGTTCCCGAGTGTTGGGCCAAATTGGCTAAGACTTCTGGGAGTTGAAGTCTAAAACACCTGGAGGACTAAAAGTTGGAAATCATTGGTGTAGACACTTGCCAAGGACTGGCAGCCAACATTTTAGGGACCTTAGGGAATGCTGTAGATGATATGTCCATGGAAGTCCACCATGATTCTCCATGGAAATTAAAAGGCCTGAACCCTATTGTTCAACCCCAACTAGATTTTGTCAAATAGCGAGTCAACATAGGGATTACCAAGTCAAAACAAAACCCAGGCATTTCAGGGCCAAATCTAGGGCTGACCCCTTGCGATGTTGCTTAGTGATGTTGAAAGGAGCAGCCGCTGGTGATGGCATTAAGCAGCATATTTGAAGCAGCAACCACACTTGCACAGAGTACGCCTTTCAAATAATAAACACCAGGTCTAACAAATGAAGGACATATTTGTAGGCACACTTTTCCATAGCTCACCCTTTGATTCCTCCCCTTGCCCTGAGGACTGGTGAAAATTGCAGAGGGCTTGAGATACAAGAGCTCCCTAAGATCTGGGGACCATAGTCAACATGCAAGTAAATCCCATTGGTTCCAATGGGTCTTTTCTAGTTCAGACTAATGGTAGGATTTAGGCCAAACAGTGGTAGAACTGTACTTACCTTGATACAACAATGGTGCAATTCCAACCCTTGGGCTCTTCTCACTCTTTCCTCCCTTTCCCCCTTCTCAATCCCTTCCTAGATTGGGTCTTTGGCCCCCCACTGGATACATGGACCAGTGGCTGCATTGTTTTGGTGGTTTTTCTGTGGTATGCGCAAGCATTGGCGCCACAACAAACTACACATCCCAGAATCCCTAGCATTCAGCCCTGGCAGTTAAAGTGGTGTCAAACTGGGTTATTTTGGCAGTCTGGATGCAGCCTAAGTGAAACAATTTGCTCTGCTAGTGTTTTCTTTCTCAATGCCAAATGCCGCATACGAATGAGGAGAGGGATAGACTGGGTCCATTTTGAAACTGGAAAAGTTTTACAAAGTCGAAGACTTTCATGCCCGGCGTCCATAGTTTTTTGTGGGTGTTTTAGGCTATGTGGCCATATCCTAGAAGAGTTTATTCCTGACATTTCACCTCCATCTGTGGCTGGTATCTTCAGAAAATGATGGTATGGGAATGAATGGGCTATATATGTACTGTGTGACCCCCATTAATATATATATATATATATATATATATATATACACACACACACACACACACACACACACACACATACCCCACTCACTTCCAGGCCAGCATTCTCTGAAGATGCCAAAGCCACAGATGGAAGCGAAACATCAAGGATAAACTCTTCTAGAGCATGGCCACTTAGCCTGAAAAACCCACAAAAAACCTATGGGAAAGTTTTGTTGAAAAGGTTTAAAACTTTAAGAATTGTTTCTGGTACTTGGATTTGAAGATCCACTCCAGTTTCTGCAGGGAAGGATTTTGAATTGAGAAAGCTGGAAAAGGCAGAGCTGGGAAGCTGAACGCTTTGAGCCAACAAAGGCAATGCCAGGATTGCAGTGAACTGGACAGTCGTATTCTCCTGAGATTAGAAGCCGCTGCCGCCGCCGCTGCCTTTAATGCACGCCATCCTCTTATAGACTTGGCTTGCATTCAGCCATTGCATTTCCTAATTTTCTCCAGTGTTTATTTTCTTCCTATCCTGGTATGAGCCTCCCTTTAGAGAAATTACTTTTGCTAGCCAAAGTAAATCTTTCCATAATGATTTCCCAAACAGGACTCTATATGGAAAGAGAGAACCTGAGCAAGGAGGCGAGAGACAGGTTTCTAGCTGGGCAAGGCAAGTAAAATTAACAATTCCAGCAGCTTTATTGCAAATGGGTTTCTCACCAGCTCTCAGTTCTTTCTTTAGTGGTATGCAAAGGTCACTGGGATATTAGAATGAAAACCCCCTTCTCTCTCTTCTGATGTATTGCTGCAGAAAGGTACAATGGCAGATTTCCAATTCGGATCGTTATCGTCAACTGGAAAAATCTCTCATTATGACAAGTTTTGGAGAGGAGGGAGGAAGCCTTGAATATTGCAAGAACCTTGGGATATGCAATAGCTCTCTGCATAGAGAGACATATTTCCCCTTCCTCACTTTACTATGGGGTATTTTTCAAAGATAGCCAGGGCACTTGTATTTGAAATAAGGGGACAGGTTGCCCCCATAACAGTAGAAAAAATGAAATGTAACAATGGCCTCATTCCCACTACCTTTTAAACTTGGTTTGAACCAATTCAAATGACCCTGGTTCTCACTTAAATCGCTAGACCCATTTAACCCGCATCTTTTTGGTGTTGATGTTTTCTGTGTCCTTTTGGATAAATCAAATCTGGGCAAGTGTGAACCAGATGCAGATCAGAATCGATTTAAATTTGCCCTTCGGACAGCTGGAGCGGGTCCATTTTGATTCATTTGTGAATGGGAACCACAAGTGGGTTATTTTATAGGGAGAAAATACGATCGGGGAAAATGTAGTGGGAACCCCGCTCTGCTGTCGACTTGATCCATCGATTTGGATCGCAAACAACTTTTTTGTAAGTGGGAATGAGGCCAATATAGGGTGCTTTGACAACAGTACATGTGAAAGGGATCTAGGAGTCTTAGTAGCCCACAAGCTGGATATGAGTCAACATGGTGATGCGGCAGCGAAAAGAGCCAATATGACCCCAAGCTCCATCAATAGGAGCATAGTGTCCAGATTGTGGGATGTAACATTGCCACTCTGTTCCGCTCTGGTCAGACCTTAACTGGAATCCTGTGTCCAGTTCTGGTCTCTACACTTCAAGAAAGATGTGCCAAGCTGGAGCATATCCAGAGGAGGGCAAACAAAATGGTCTGAAAACCATAAGGCCCTATGAAGAGCGGCTTAGGGAGCTGGGGATGTTTAGCCTGCAGAAGAGATGACATGATAGCCCTGTTTAAATATTTGAAGGGATGTCACATTGAGGATGGAGCAAGCTTGTTTTCTGCTGCTCCAGAGAATAAGACACAGAGAAATGGATTCAAACTGCAGGAAAAGAGATTCCGCCTTGATATCAGGAAGAAACTTCTGACATTCAGAGTTGTGTGACAGCAGAAGTCCCTAAGAAGGCATTGTTGTACATACACATACTATAAATATATTCATGTATAAATACTCATGTATTAAGTCTAGAAATTTTAGTCAAAAAATTGACCCAAAATATCTGAATCAACTTATCTACGTCAATACTCTACTTTAACACTTATATAAACAAACCATTCCCTTGGAGAAAAGCAAGAGTGTAATCTGTCCTGGAAACACTGACCTCCCTCTTACGTTTTCATCCATCCATCGTTCGGTGTGAACACAGTTATGCCTCCTGCAATTTTGTAGGTTCTTTGGCATCTTTTTCCTTTGCTTCATCCTTTGTTACATGACCCTAAGTCTTACGATCAACTTACCCACAGGTCATATCAACATCCATAACTGTGGCCCCCAAACAAGCCCTCGACTTATACATGAGATCGACTTATAGTCAAGTATAGGCAGTAATTCCATGAGTTTAATGTTACATATAGGATCTTGATGTAGATCTTGGTCAGTGTTGAAATTCTCACAGATTGAGAAAATTGTCTTTGGGTGGACTACAGCTTGGCTGAGAGATTTTGGAAGATGTAGTCTGCTAATAGATACTTTCTCAAACTCTCTTTATTCTGTCTTTATCCATCACTTTAACGGCTCTTCTCTCATACGCCAACAAGATTGAAAAAGGAAAAGACAACGGAGGGTAATAAAGGGAAGAGAACATTATCTGGACGGAGGGCTGTAAATGTTTGTTTCTTTTTGTTCTGATTGATTTCAAAAACGTTCTCTCGGCTTGATCAGATTACGAAAAGTCGTGTGCATTTTTCAAACTTTGGTGGAGGGTTGTGGAAAATCTTGTGGGTTTTTTGGTCTCACTATCGGAGATCTTTTGGTGTGACGGAGAAGAGGGCCATTTTGTTATTTTGTGCTGGTGGCACATGCTTTGCATCACTAATCTGGACTAGTAGAACTCAAGTTGTGGATCAGTAGAACTAGGATGGATAGGATAGGATAGGATAGGATAGGATAGGATAGGATAGGATAGGATAGGATAG
>NC_056527.1:167976867-168027208 GCF_019175285.1 Sceloporus undulatus | reverse complement strand
ATAGATAGATAGATAGATAGATAGATAGATAGATAGATAGATAGATAGAAGAGCACCTCCATTTGGAAGTGTCTCTGCTCAGCAAGGTCACTAAAGAGGCTTTCTTTGCACAATTTTCCACAATGAATTTGAAGGCATCAGAAACTCCATAAGTTTCCCAGCATACAAAAGGCCCGCTAAGACCTACAAGCGAATTTTATCAGCTATTTGCCATTTTCTTTTTATTATTATTATTAACCTTTATTTATAAAGCGCTGTAAGTTTACACAGCGCTGTACATCAATTTTTTTAGTCAGACGGTTCCCTGCCCTCAGGCTTACAATCTAAAAGACACGACACAAAAGGAGAAGGGAGTGGTGGTGGGGAATAGGATCAGGTCCAGCAGATCTTTTCCACCACCTTTCACTGGTCTAGTATTTCTTTAAAAACCAAGGCTCTCATTAATGCGCCGCAAACAAGCAAATGTGCTTCCTCTGCTTGGCCTTGGTTTCCAAAAGTTACTGGCTGTTCTTTGCAGCCTTATCGGCCGGCTGATAAATCTGCAAGCGGCAGCTTAATTACTACAGAGAGAGAGTTTTAATCTTCTAAACAGTGTTACTATTTTGATCTTCATGGATGCGTTGGTACCCCCTCACTTCACATCAAAGTCAAGAGAAATTGATTCCTAGCAAGCGCACAGTTCAGCGTTCCTTAAAGAGTTAGCATTGCTAGCAAATTGCAATAGGCTCTGGCCACAGATAATGTAAAGATGCTGCTGATTCATTGATGGATTGGCAACAGTTGGATTTGGGGACTGAGAGTATCCTGGAAGTTAGCTCTGCTCCCTGAAAAGTGTCCCATCTATTCTCAATAAGGAAAGTCAAGTTGACTTTGACTTACGGTGACCCGATGAGTGACAGAATTCAAAGATATAGCCGTGTCAGTCTATAGAATCAGTATGTAGAAAGGACTTGTAGCACCTTTGATACTAATAGAATAGTACTAATAGAAAGAAAGAACTTGGCAGCATGAGCTTTCGTAGACTTCAGTCTACTCCCTCAGATGCATTTGGTTTCCTCAGATCATGCTGCCAACTTCTTTCTTTCATTTAGTCTCAAAGGTGCTGCAAGAGCATCGCCATAAATTGGAAACAACCTGAAGGCACACAACAGCAACAACAACAAAAACAAAAACCCATTTCGCGTCACTGTTGCATTTAATGGGACTTAAGCATCCATGGATTTTGGGGGATCCTGGAACTAAAAACCAACTGAAACCGAGGGCCATGGTGTTGCATACTAGTCATGTTCTTGCCTAAAGCACTTTATGCTGTACTTTATGCAGCCCCATGACCAAGAGCAACCAATTCCCTTTTAGATGCCCTAACAAAATACTTTTTAAGAGTAACTTTTCTCAAGCCCTGAGACAAATGCGTTCCTGGCTTAACCCAGCCGGAGCCAATGTGTGGTTCCAGCCCCAGACCTTACCTGTCCAGGTGTGCGTCTTGTGTGCCGCATCTCCCCTGGCCTTCCCCTTCGGCAGCTCCAAAAGACTCTTGTGATGCCTTGTTCTCTTCCCAGATGTCTCCCAAGGTAGCGGCAGCGCACACTGTTTTTCCAACCCCAGCTACCACACCTTGCCTTGCGGTGTGACGTCACGGGTCTTTCCCAGTAATCTGGATGGAAACCTCTCCAGGAAGGTAGATATACGAACCTTGTGTTGCACCCCCCCAACCCACCCCCTTCCCATCCACCCAACCCTTCCCTAGCAATGTTCTACTGGTTCAAGGAAATGTACAAAACATGGCTCCGTTGCGCAGCTGTGGCCAAAAAGGGCACCATCTCTTACCCAAATACTTATAGTGCAGATGTTCAGGGGAGGTTGGTGGTATCATGTTTTATATGGATATGTGAAACCGTGGATAACAGCAAACCCTATTGAAACAAACGACTTCCAGCAGAGGTTGGCCATAGAGTCGTGCTGGAGGACCTAGAGATTCCTAGAGAGAATGCCTCTCTAGGTATTTCTAGGTCCTCCAGCGCAACTCTGTGGGCAACTTCTGCCAGAAGCATACCATAGAATGGAACTGGAGGACCTAGAGAATGCCTAGAGAGAACATTTTTTTGGAGGCGTGTGATTGAAATCCCAAGTCCTGGTCCCACTGATATGGAGACTATACTGTATACTCTGGGTTTATTCTGGACTTTAAAGAAGCCGTCCAAAGAGTTTTTTCCTGCAACTGCTGCTTCAGTTTAATTATTTAATCAATGACGGATTCATTCATGCCGTTTTAGACTGCTTTGACTGCCATGGCTCCATCCTATGGGATCTTGGGATTTGTAGTTCGTTGAGGCTTTGGAGCTAAATTAACTCACTACAAATCCCAGGGTATGGAGCAAAAGCTGTGAAAGTGGTGTCAAACTGCATTACTTCTGCAGCATAGATGCAGCCAGAGGGATGTGGAGTTTGGGGTATTCTCTGAGGTGTATCCAAGGCTACTTTTCCAAGCTTGGGAATAAACCATTCAATAGCTATCTTCTTAAATTCCCTTTTTTACAGTTTGCTAATGAACACCTCCAGTGTTGCTCTGTTGTTGTTTTTCCTTGAATTGGGGGAATTCCTGTCTGTTGCGTGTGTCGGGGTTAAATGGCCTTTTCCTTTTTGTAACCCCGCAGTTAGATTGTGGCTGCATGACGGTGTATCATTCCTGGTGGCGGCAGGTTCTCCTTGTTTATTTGTTTTGCAAAGTTTGCATCTTCGCTGTCGTTCTGAGTCGTGGCCAAAGACCTTGTTCCATAAAACATGTTCCCTAGCATTTGAAGGTTGCATGCTCCTTCCATCCCTCTGTTCTGATCTACTCCAAAATGAGTCTACCTGCCTTGAAGGTCCCTCACCCACTTGCCTCTTTTTAACTCCATCCTCATCCCTTTCTTGGGTTGCTTTGCCTTTTTAACTCACTGCTGTCATAACTCTTTGAACAGCTCAGTAACAAAATCCTTGACAGAGACACTGCAGACTGGAGAGCCTACTGCTATCTCAATGATCTAGGTCAGTACATTTCATCCCTTTAACCGTCCGAAGCGGGACCTAGAGCAATCCCTAGTCCTTTTAATTATGAGATGATGAAGTCAGAGACCCATGTGGATGTGTTTGTTTTCTCCCCATCATCTGTGTTCTGTTAATAAGAAATGCACAAGAGGAATATTCCCCTTAATTTCAATGAGAGCTTTGTTTGAAGGTGGCACTTGGAGCAGAGCCCTCTCTATAGAGACACATGGGGAAAACCTCCCTCCAGTGAATAGCAGACAGCGCAACAGTGGCATCTAGTGGCAGAATGCAAGCATTACCGCCCAGTTTTAGGAACACAAGGGGGAACCATATCTAGAAGGAGCATCTCTTTCTATTTGCTGTCTGTCACCTAATTCTGGATTCCAAACACAAGGAGGGCACTTTCACCTAGTATAATTATAGTTATATTGTTATATCATTTTAATGTATTGTAAGCATCTTAATCTTTTTAAACTTGATTTTAGCACTGAATTTGTTTTAACTATTGTAGTACAGTAATTTAATTCTATTTTAATATACAATTTTTGTATGGTTTTTAACTGTATGCTGTTTTTAAAATGTAAGCCACCCTGGGTCCCAGCCTTGGGAGAAGGGTGGGATATAAATATAATAATAATAATAGTACTTTAACTGCCATGGCTGCTTCAAATGGGTTCCTGGGGCTTGCACTTTGGTGAGGCATCCAAGCGCTCTCACAAGCGATTCCAAAAACCCCACCTTAAACTGCAAATCCCAGAATTCCATAGGATATTTTGTAGGATATTGCCATGGCCATTAAAATTAAATAGGAATTATAATGCTATACTTGTGTAGGGGGGGAAAGGCCCCAAGAACACTGCCTATCTATCAAGTTAGTACAAGTTTCCCAGAACGACACCTAAATGCATCAAACTGGTGTTGCCAAACTGTATTCTCTTCTCTTTCCTTTAGTTATTGATACTGTACACAGATATTGATATTTCTTTAGATGTGGATGCGCGTTTCTAGCCATATCCTAGGATTAGAGTAGAGGAGTACCTGGGAGTGTCTCTGCCAAATCGGGACAGTTTGAGGATATGTGAAATATATATTGAGATATATTGGAGCCAAGCTAAGCCCACTCCAATGGTCTGGTGGGAGCCAATGTCTGTGACATTTCCACCCCTTGGATGCATACTGGGATAACTGGGAATCTTACTAAATTGTGGGGAGAAGGTAGGATTCAAAGACATAGCTGTGTTAAGTCTGGAAAATCAGTATGCAAAGGGATCTTGTTGCACCTGTTGCCAGCATCTGTGGCTGGCATCTTCAGAGAATGCGTTCCCCGACGATGCCAGCCACATGACGCAACGTCAGGAATAAACTCTTCTAGAACATCATCATCATAATAATAATAATAATAATAATAATAATAATAGGTTTAATTTATGTCCCGCCTTTCCAGAAGGATCAAGACAGGTCACAATAGAATACATAAATAAATACATAACACATACGTAACTAAAAATGACATATCCCATTATCTCTTAGCTTAAAAACTAAAATACCAATGCTAACAATACCAATTAAAATCAATTTAAAATAGGCAAGACTGGAGAGAGACATTTGGGCAAACGAAGGGCAATCTGCATCGGTGTAGATAAGTCGAGGGTAAAACTTTGGCATTTATAATGAAGGATGTAAAGGATGAAGTAAAAGAAAACAATTCCAAAGAACTTACAAAACCCCAGCAGGGATAACTATTAGTGCATAATACTAAAGGATGGATGGATGGATGGATGGATGGATGGATGGATGGATGGAAGAGTAGAAGGAGGTCAGTGCTTCTAGGGCAGATGAAACTCTTGCCTTTCATCATATATGTATATATGCGTTAACATGCAGTACTTCCATTGACCTGTGGATAAGTCAACTCAGGTTACTTAGATCAATTTTTAAACCTAACTTTCTAGACATATATGTGAGTATATACAGTAATGTGACATGGCCACGTAACCCAAAAACACCCACCCAAAATCTATTTTCCACAAGCTTGCCCACCCATAAATGCAGGTCCTGGATCCCACCTTTTCAACTGGAATCCCAGTTCAAAACCATAAGGGGAAATAACTTTGCACCCATTGAACTTGCTGCCATTTTTAAATTTACATGGGAGTCCTTTTCCATCCACTTGCAAAACATCTGTAGCACATTTTGCAGGCAGTGGCCTCCAATTTTGCAGCGACCTTCATATCTGCAAATAGCAGAAGGGCTTTTTGGGGGGAAAGGTGCTGTACTTAGAGGCAGGCTGATTCTGCCCTCCTTGTTTTCTTTCAAGGATCGCTCACCGATTTGGCTGCGTTTCCCCAGGAGGAGATTTTTCCCTTCTCCAAAGACAGGTTTTCTTGCTTTGAGGAGTCCCAGCTGTGGGGAAGGGAACTTAAAATAGCAGCATATCCTTGCATAGATTGGGACCCTTTCGTAAAGAGGGGCAAACCGTATCCGAAACGGTGGGTCAGACACGCCTCCACCACGTTTTGCTGTTACCACATCAGTGTCCCTCTCTGTTTAGAAGTATTTAACTAGCCACAGCTCTTTAGTCTATGACAAATTTTGCACATCAAGCAAATCTCCATCTATATACTTTTTAAACTCATTTGCATAATTTATTCAGCTAATTATACTAATCAGGGAGAGTCCTGTCGCTCCGCAAAGGGAGAAAGCCATTGCAGACCTTGCAGAAAGTGGCTTAGATGATGCAGTATGTGTAGGGACTGTGGGAGGAGTAAATATCTTTATGTACCTTGCATCTACTCTTTTGTTTGGCCTGAAAGAGGAGGATTGCACCTTCTCTAATGGGAAGAGGCAAATACTTCATAGTTTATAACACTCACCCAGATTTTTGCATCTCTCATAGACTGAAGCCACTTTCAGATCCCCTTTTGCTTTCTGGGATTTCACCAGGAATTGGTCTGTAATGTGTGATGCTATCATGAGTTCTAGACACATCTTTTTGAGGTGTTAGGAGTGCCACATTCTGCACCCATGTTGAGTATATTAACTTCTTGCATATGGCTTCAAATGGGTCTGGTTTTGGCACATCAGTACAGAGGCTTAGATCTAAGTTGCATGGACCTTCCTGCTCCTCCGAGACACAGGATCCATTTCCAAAACCGTTGGTTCGATGCAAGCTTTTTGCAGAGGGGCACCCGCTCAGATCTGTGGTGCTTGAACATCTGTCTGCACCACAAAAGCAGCTGCTGGTGAAAGAACAAAGTAGTGGGGTATGGCATTGACTGCATCCGCACTGCAGAAATAATCCAGGTTGACACTGCTTTAACTGCCACAGCTCCATCCTACAGAATTCTGGGGCTTGCAGTTTGTTGTGGCACCAGAGCACTCTGACAGAAAAGGCTAAATATCTCCCAATACGACAAATCCTACAATCCCATAGCATTGGGCCCTGGCGGTTAAAGCAATATCAGACTGCATTATTTCTGCAGTGCAGATGCAGCCTAAGATTTATCATTTGTTTATTCAGGCAACCAGGTCAAGATTGCATTCAGCCTAGAAACCAGTTGCTTGGTTGCTGGGGGGGGGGGACCCTCCTGTAACCCAACCCGGTTCCCCCATAAGTACCTTTTACCTGTCCAGGATAGGAAGGGGACTGGGTTTGCCCCACATCCATTGTCCCAAAACTTAGAATCAGAGTGAACCAGAGGGGAAGGTCTTTCTGCTGCACCATCCAGTTTGCATAAAAATATTTATGCATTTTCCATTGTATATTATTTTTGTGCAGGTGCTTGTGGGATGAATAGACGTCAGAACACATACATTATGGAAAAAGGCTTCAAAGGTATAGTATCTGATGCCGACAAGTGACCCCATAGCAGTCAGTCTGGGGAAGGCAGGAGAGGTGAGCTAGCCTGACATGTATCTCTGGAAGGCGTCACTGGTCAGCTGCTAGGCAGTCACCTATGCCCAGAAGCTGGCCATGGGATGGTTTGTGGGTGGAATCATAGTCTTAGGAATCTATGCGATTCAGAGCTTTCACATACCAGAACAGGTATCCATGTGGAACAAGACAGGGTCGAGTAGTGGGCTGGTATAGCATTAAACTTATGCTTTGTGAATGCCAAGCTCAAAGGTCAAGGACTTGCTCACAGTAGCAGAAGCCTTGCAGCCTGGCAGATCATGCCCTGTCTTGAGCAGCTGTAGTTGAGCAAATGCAAAAGAGTTTAGTTTCTTTTCCTGGCACCTTATTTACAAAAGCGTTTCATGATCCAAGACTGGAGGAAGACTAGGAGCTGCTAGCCATGGGTAAAGACTCTGTGGCTACAGAGGGCCAACTGTGTATCTACTGTGTAGATTCAACCCGAGCTCCCAATGGCTCATAGCTAGAAGTATTGAAAGTTATACTCTGTGAAGAACAGTGGAACTTATTCCGTATCCCCTTCCCTTTGTATGGCATCTTAGGGGACATGTTGAAATAACTGAGGAATGGTATCTCGCTCTCCTCCAGCCCCATAGGTTTCACCCTAGTCTTCACCCCTTCAAATGGTCTTTTGAAGAAGGTAGAGTGGGCTGAGCTAGAAAAAGTATTCCTGGCAATGGCAGCAGATCACCAGCAGCATCTGCTGGATCCAGGAAAGCAAGTTGCCTCTATCTTTCTCTCATTCACTCAACATCATTGCCAGACCCAGAAATGGGTGCCAGGTGGCATAAGCCATTGCAGGGATGGCTTGGCTAATGGAGGAATGTGGTTGGGGTGTGTACCAGGCAACTTGAGATATGAGCAGTATGAGTATGGCACCAACTCTAGTGATACCTCTGAGCACTGATATGTGAGCAATTGGCTACCAGCTCATGGTGAGTTTCCAGGAAAGAGAGACATGGCTATTGTAGTCAATGGGTACAAATATAATGTTGGTCCCTGGCACAAACACTGCTGGTTTCTCACATCCGAAAGCTAAAGAAGCACTGCTGTAGGCGACATACGCTGGTATAACTGGAGCAGCCTCCTTGCCCAGCGGATGTCATAAATACAATGGTAGACATCTCTATTCCACCAAGCTACTCTCTTGGAGCTCAGCTTTCATAGTGTTCGCTGTATTTTGTGTCATCCTGACATCTTTTCATTATTATGTCCTGTGTGCCTCTGGTTGATACTGTGGATTTTGGTCTAAACTCTGGGGTTTTTAATGCCTGGGATTTATGTACCCCACTCCCCCAGATGTTGTTGGTCTGCAGATCCCAGCAGGCCAGGCCAGCATAGGCAATGGTGAGGAATGCTGGGAACTGCAGTTCAACATCAAGAGGGGCAGAGAATTCCCAAACCTGCAGTAGCAGACCCATTAAATCAGTAAAGCTTGCAAAAACATTGACTTCTCAAGTTCTTCTTTTGCAACAATGGATCCACACTACTTTGGAAAAGGAACTGGTTGTCACCAGACTGCAAATCCCAGGATTTCATAGGATGGAGACGTGATACTTAAAGTGGTATTGAGCTGGTATAATCATATAGTGCAGATAGACTCTGGGCCATAGTATCAGGGAAGGGAAGTCCCAAGACTAGCAGTGAGGTAGTTCTCTAATAGGATTTTTGGTAGCAGATTGCCTCTCTCTGGATTTATCCTAAGGAACATGCAAAAACCAGCTAATATGCTTAAAGCAACAGGTAAGTCACTTTGAAAGGAGAAACTTTTCTCTTAAGAGGTTAAGAGCAGGAACCAAACCATTTTTTCCACTGATAGTCAGATTTTTCTTGCTGCTAAAATGACCGTCTGTAGGCAAAGAAGAAATGCCAGCCTGGTGTTTGCTCCTTTTGTTGCTGATAAGAAGGTTTCCTGTATTGCTGCGAATCGTGTTTTCTTGTTAAAAATAACAGAGAGTTAACCCAAGCCAAACAATCGTGGGTTCCTGCCCCACAAGACTTCCAGTTATAATGGTGAAAATGGGGCAGCGAATGTAGGAACAAAAGAAGTAAGCAAAGATAACAGTGGATTTGTTTCCTATCATGGAAAAAGATACGCTTGCTATTTGAATGCTGGTTTGGAGAGGGATGGGGAAACGGCATTCACAAAATGTCTACAGTTGCAAGCCATTAGTTTTTCTTTCAGACCTTTTTTTGCATCATAAAGAACCTTAAGAAGAAATCCAGATGCCCACAGATTTCTCCGTATGGGTCCAGTCTCCCTTCTCTGGAATTCCAAAAGCGCAATATTCCCAAATTGCCCGCATGCACGGCTGAGATGGTGACGCCTTTGTTTTATGATGGTTGCCCCTCCATATCCACAGACTCTTTATCCATGGGTTGAAACACTCAGAGTTTGAAAATATTCCAAAAATATAAATGCCAAAAAGCAAGCCTTGATTTTGCCGTTTTATATGAGGCACCATTTTGCGAGGCCATTGTATTTAATGGGACTTGAGCATCCACAGATTCTAGTATCCACATTCTGGAACCAAACCCCAGCAGATACCAAAAGTCCACTGTATTGTGTATAAAATTGCCTTCAAGCTATGTGTAAAAGGTGTATACAAAACATAAATGGATTGGGGATATCTCCAAGATAGCACATTATTTACAAGTCCAAAATAACTCCAAAATCCCAAATACTTTTAGTCCTAAACATTGCAGATAAGGGAGACTGAACCTGTAATGTCAGTCTGGAAGTCCTTGGTACATGTTATTCCAATTCCAAAAACATGTTGTCTCCTGTAATGCCAGCAATGGGGTACAAGAACTGCAAGAATCCATTATGCCACCGGGTTTGAAAAGTTGTCTCTAGACGGGTGGAAAAGTGGCGCATGCTTTCTAGGCGAAGGGCATATACAAGGGGTATTTTCCTGGAAGGATTTTATGGGGCGTCGGGTGGGGTGGGTCGAGCGTGTGCGCAATGTAATGTTGTACGATCGCAATGAGACCCATTTAACCCTGAGAGCCATGGCACTGAAGGGCTGTTTTTCTTCCTACTGAATGTTCAGGAAATGACTTGCGAATGAGTTTGGATGAGCAGATGGTTTGGAGAGACAGTGGTTCGGAGATACCTGAGGCGTAACTGGTGGGTCACAGTGTCGAAAGTTTTGAGGGCTAGAGCTCCCCCCCTAACCCTCCCCCCAAACCCTCCCCTTAACCCCATCCCTGCAGTTTTTTAGCAAACGCGCTAAGAGGCCGGCGGGGGTCTTGTCTTGCAGACTATATGAAGGGATCCGCCTGCAGCTCCAGCACCTGTTCCCTCAACAGCAGCGAAAACCCTTACGCCACCATCAAAGACCCCCCCATCTTGACATGCAAACACCCCGAGAGCAGCTATGTGGAAATGAAATCCCCCATTCACCAGGAATCATCATATTCTGACACGCCAGCCTTGTCAACCGCTAACAGAAACATCTATGACGTGGGTAAGTCCAGCGGACCCTTGGGATCTGGCTAGGGTTTGGTTCCAGGTGGATGCTCAAGTCCCATTAGATGCAGTAGCATAGTAAAATGGTACCCTGTATATAAGAGGGCAAAATAAAGGTTTGCGTTTTGGAATGTATATTTCTAACAAATATTTCAAGTGGTGGATGCTTGAATCCGTGGATACAGAGGGCTGTTAGCAATCCTGGGTAACCAGCAAGTGTTAGCCAGCCATAGTGCCAGGTTATCACTTGTTTATCTAGCCACATTTTTGTCACATTTGCACATGGCTCTCCTCCCAATTTTATTTTCACAGCAACCCAGTGAGTTAGGCCTGACAGAGAGAAAAGCAACTGAAGATCACCCAGAAGGATCTAAACTGAGGGATGGGGAACCGGCTCATTGTAGACCAACTTTGTTTCATGCACAAAATTATTTTAAAATATTTAAAATATTCAATATGCATATGAGGTGTATATGAAACATAAATGAATTTGTTTAAATTTGGGGTCCCTTTCCACAATATTACATAGAGCCAGAATATAGTGGTAAGAACCTTGGACTATAACTCTGGAAATCAGGGTTCGATTCCCTGCTCAGTCATGGAAAGCCACTGGGCGAGTCAGAGGCGCTCAGCCCCAGAAAACCCCACCACAGGTTTGCCTTAGGGTCTCTGTAAGTTAAAAAAAGACTTGAAGGCCCACAACAACAAATGTGTATGCAAATACAGGTATTTCAAACTCCAAAAAATAAACATATTCTGAAATCCCAAACACTTCTGGACTCAGACATTTCTGATGAGGGAGATGCAACCTGTATCAGAATGCAGCGAACCACTGCTGTGACCCCTCTACTCTTCACTGGCCACTAAATGGCCATGGGTACAGATTAAAAAGTGGTTTTCATTGTGTGGCCCATAGAGATTCCTCCTCAATGACCAGAAAAGGGTTAGTCCTGCCCCGTCATAAGTCACACACAGGATGCCAGCCTTTATTTCTGAAGACGTCTGTGCCCTGTGAGGAGTGGCTTAGGGAGCTGGGAGTGTTTAGCCTCATGACAAAAAGGCTAAGAAGGGACATGATAGTCATGTTTAAATATTTGAATGGATGTCATATCGAAGAGGGAACAGGCTTGTTTTCCACGGCTCCAGAGACTAGGACAAGGAGCAATGGATTCAATCTGCAGGAAAAGAGATTTCACCTAAATCTCAGGAGGAATTTCCTGAGGGCCAGAGCTGTTTGATAGTGGAATATGTTGCCTTGGTGACACCTCCTTCTTTGGAGATTTTTAAACAGAGGCTGGAAGGGATGCTTTGATCATTGTTGTTGCATGGCAAGGTATGATTCTATGTCTCTACATATCTTGTTGGAGGAGATAACGCAATGTGTTCCTGTTCTTGTCTTCACAGAGCCCACCACGGTCAGTGTGGTCCACGAGACCCGTCCCCGCAACGCTGGCTACATCCAAAATCCATACGACCTCCCCAGGAACAGTCACATTCCCTGTCACTACGACGTCCTCCCCGTAAGACACAGCCCGACGCATGGGACCCTTTGGGACAAGCAGTCGTAAAGGGCTGTGTGACGTCGCCCCTGTAAACAAACACACTGCTCTCGGACACCACGAACGAGGAGATGACAATCCGTTCTGTTTTGCTCTGCTACATGCTGGAGAAAACAAAAATTAAGACAAGACACACCAGACCAGAAACCTAAATGGACACGCATTTGGGGCCAACTTCCTTCTGCATGAAACTCATCATTTTACAAGACAGTTTTTTATACAGATCATAGGAAAACCAAGAAAACTCTGCATACAATGGGAGGGAAAGGGGAAGACGTCTGGAAGCCATCGGTCTCCAGTTCCACACAGGCAAAATGTGTTTTCTTCACTTTTGTTTTGCTTTTTAAATTGGAGAGGCATGGAGCGAAGGGAGATCAAACTCCCTTTGCTTCACCCACTTGTAGCTGCACCTGTACTATACTATCGCTTGCTTCAAGAGATCTTTTACTTTTTGAAGACAAGATGTTCAGAAAGATTGTTGGACTCTGTTGCGGGGTAAAGGATGCATGCCCAGAGCAAACCCAGGGAAAATTGTGCTTCAGCTGTGAGCATTATCTGAAGATGCTGCTGTCATGGCTAGACTATGTGGTTGAGCACCATTTCATTCCTCCGTGAGAAGCTTGAGTGTCTAGCTGCTATTTATGATTGTGAGTGGAATGTAAAAGAGGTTGGTGGGAGTCTCTGAGGATTACAATGGCTGCAGAAGCTTCAGAATGATCCTTGCTCAGATCAATGCAGAGCAGCAAGTGTCAAGACCCAGAGAAAGGTGGCACCCGGCTGAGATTTCGCTTCCGTGTTCCTTGTACATTTCTTGGTTTCTTGTGTCCTATTGGAGCTGGTCTCCTTCAGCCCATCTTGGAGAGATGTGGTTGAGCCAACTGACTGACAGCGGTTCTCCTTTAGCATCCCCACCCTGCTCTTCTCAATTGCTCCATGCCCTGGCTGGCTACCTAGATGGCCACCACAGGCGACAATCCCAAAATGCTCATTTGCCTCTCCTCCTCTACAAGAAAAGATTTGCTGGACAGAGCTTAGATACAGTAGCCCTAGCAAAAGGAAAAAGCCCCATGTGCTGTTTCCTATACATCGGAAGTGAGGCTCATCAAAGGCTTGAAGGACCAGCAAAATGATACACGCAGGTGAGGCATCAGGCAACACTTGGTGCCCTCCAGATGTTGGAGACTTCAACTCCCAAGAGCCCCAGCCAGCATGGTCAATGGTAAGGGTTGTAAGATCAGTAGTTCCAAGTCAGGAGCCAAAGGTTCCCAATCCCAGCTTTTACAACACTTCCAACCATTGCAAGGGTACTTTATCATACCAAGGCCTCCCCAAATTGGTCCAACCAGACCCATATTATAGCAATACTGGCACCTTCTTCACTCTGGTACCTACTGGGAACATTGGCCTACAGCCCCCATTTCGCAGGCTGAGGTTTCTGGGAGTTTCTTTCCAACATCTCATAGTTGATAAATGGTGGTAGTCTGTGATTCTGCATTGCTCTTTCATGGTAGTACCTGGAGGCAGCAGGGATTGAACCTGGGACTTTGGGGATGAAAAGCATATGGTTGGTGACTGAATTACCAATACAGAGCCTGTTGTAAGTCAGTCTGTTGGTCCATACAGCTCAGTATTACCTACACCAGGAGTATCAACTGTGTGGCCTTCCAGAGGCCGGGCTGCAACACCCAGCATCCTAACACACAATAATATCTGGAAGGCTGTATGACTTATCTTCACTCACCCATCCACCCACCCACCATTCAATGGGTCTGCTGTAGCTGGGACTAACCATTTGATAGAGAGATGAGGACTCTATAGATCTCCAAATGGTGTCACACTCCAGAGGCCCAAACACATCTGCTTGCATCAGGCCGTTTAAACCCATTTCCACTGTTTAGGATTGTAAATTGTAATGCATGGGAGAGATGTATTGAAAACTGACCAAAATTAGGCAAGCTCAGTCCCTAAGTCGAAGCAAGAGCATCCTTTCTCAAAGGAGACGGGGAAGAGTTAGAGGAGGAGGTCTTTCTGCCCTCTCTGTCAGACAGAGCCAGGCCATTCCCAAGGAAGAGTCAAGGCAGGCAAGATTTGTCCAAGGCACTGGAGGCAATGTAATTATTTACAGGAATGCTGCATGTGTGCATGGGGGGAAAGTGACCGATCAGCAATAGCCGTTTTACTTTCCAGGAAAGCCTTATCCAAAAACATTAAAGAAGTAGCAGAACCTTATTTTGTAGGGCCACTAGGGATATATATTTTAATTACATGTATGGGGGAGGGAGAGGGGATGACTTACCTCAGAATCAGTGGTGCGACAAAGTCCTCCCTCGAAGGCTTTGTATTCAGACAGGGACAGGGTAACTTCTTGACTGTGTTCACATCTCACTTGCAAGTTCGCATATTTGACTTGGATGAAGCAAAGTCATGCAGACTGTTGCACACCATCAAGCGGGCTGTTGTTGTGTGTCTACATCACATTCTGGACTTGAAACAACATTCAGCATTTTCCACCGCTGCCTTGGGTATGGTGGAAACATACATTGAAAACATGGACAAGCCCCAGTCCTACTCCTTTAGCAAAGGTATGCAAGCTTTCAAGTCAACACAGCACTCTTCCTCTGGCAACAACACAGACAGTGTGAGTCCAAAAGAGTACATATGTTCCACTACTGTCCGGTTTGAGACTGGGTCAGGTAGATGACTGTCCTTTGGCTTTGAGGAAAGCTGGATGGCCAAAATTAAGTGGAAGAGGAAAGAAGTGTGTACTGCATCCAGCAGGAGACAGTGAAAAATCCATATTATACATATATAAATATATAGAAATATATATATATATATATATATATAGCATTCCTTTAAAAAGGGATCTCTAGACATTGTAATGGCAATACTTTTTTAAAGCAAGACATATTTGTAATATTTCTTGACCACGCAAAGAGTGGTGTACCTTGTAAAAAATAAACTGAATTTCTGTCAGCCAATACACTTCTCCTACACAGTCTTTTGCATACTTTTAAACGTCACTAAACTTATCAATGAAAGGTTTCCTCTGTCAGTAGAAAAATACAAGGTTCCCAACATAGAGCAGCTCTCCCTTCTGCCAAAAGGTCTGGAGGTGAGAACAGTTATGTTCAACCAGATGGGAAACGTTTTACCAGGTCCCTCTCCTTTTTGCTTCTGGGAGAAGAGAGAATTTGAAATGCAGTCACCAGATTTTCAGGGCAGGCTGAAAATAAGAGACGCAAAGCAAATGCAAGGCAACACAACCCCATCTGGTCTCCTACAGAGGTTTGGGGAGATCTTAAGCTTCATGTTCTGTGGCCAAAAGAGTTTTCCCATTCACTTGGCTCTCATTAGACTCCCCAATGGCCAAAAATATCCCAGCGCTTCATTTTCTGTCTTCTCAATACGCTGCTCTTTATAAACCCACAACTCCCAACATTTGCAAAGGTACACTTTCCCACAGCAACGCACAAAAACTGGAACAGTAAATAATTCAGATTTGCACCTTAAATTGATTTGCATAATTTATTCTGAGTACTGTGCATTATAATAATCTCCATAAATCTTAAGTGCAACGTTTTTGACTTTCAACACCAGATGCCCAACAACGGGGGGTTTTTAACTCCGAAGAAGTTCACTCCACAACAACTGAACAGTCCCCTGTGATTCTTTTATTAGAATTCCAATAATTGAATAGCTTTAAATCAATTCTTAAAAAATATTCAAGGTACAGAATGTGCATAAAGTACAAAGCAATGTACAAAAACAGAAGAAATCAGAGAAAGAAACCGCGCGTGGAAACGGATTCAAAACACTATGGAGAGCGTGAGACGAAGATGAAGGGACTACAGCAATGCCCTCTGTGTGCCTCACACGTCATGAGCACCGCAAGACCGACAGGCTGGCTGAGAGATTCAGCAGCGCATTGTGCGTGCCCTCGCAGAGGCGGCAGGAAGGCAAGGCACACGCTGTGCCCGCCGGGTCTTTGTGATGAGCTTCCTTCCTCTCCTCACCTTCCAGGCCTGGTCACCCAGGAGGGATTTCCTCTTCCGGTTGCAACTCGAATTTCCAAATACCACAGAGAGAGAGTGTGTGTGTGTGTGTGTGTGTGTATGCAGGCACACATAGACATTTTAACACACACACCCCCCGGCCGTGAACAGTGCTTGAGGAAAGGTGCAGCCACAGTTTGCTGCAAACCACAAGAATACACAGAAAAAGGAACAATGGCCCTAAAGATCACCATGGACAGACCCAGAGAGCTCCGGAGCCATGCGCTTGAGTGCAGACGGGGCCTCTGATCTAAGTGAGGAAGTGCCACCAGGCTCCAGAACTGGCCAATAAGTGGCAACAACTGGCCAGACCTATAAAGCCACTGGCCTGCCTCTACTGAGTGGTGAATTTAGAACTAAAACCAGTTTAGAAGAGGATTCAGATTAAAAGGACTGGTTTTGTTAAAAGAGTGAGGAGCCTATGCATTCTCTACATTTCGTGTGGTTTTGTTTATCTGTGATGAAGAACAAGCATCACTCCATGAATCAATAGAGGCCCAGTCATGGCTGCCACCAATCAAAACCGTAAGCCACAGACACCAACCATCAGGCAGAACAAGCGAGTGACCAGTCCCACACTTTTCTTCTCACACCACACAGAGAACCCCTCAGCAGTCCAGTCAGCGTGAACACAACTAACCTCCATTTGCTCAGTTTGTTCACACAAAGCTACCTCCAACACACAATCTCCCACTTGCTTGCACAAGGATGAGCCTTTGATCGCTTCAGCTAGATAAAAGTCTGATCTAAACGATGCTCTGACAAGCTGTCTTCCATAAAAACAAGAACAATATTGGCAATTTGGGAAATATACTAAGACACAGGGAGCGGGCAGTTTCTTGAGCCCTTTGAGGAATGTTGCTTGCAGCCCCTAATCCATTAGGCCAAGTTGCCTGGACTGGCTACTTCCAAATATATCTGTAAAGAGCTAGGAAACTCTGCCCATGGAAGCAGGATTGCTGCTCTCAGCCCCAGTAAATGCAGCTCCAAGAAACCGTGCGCATTGGAATTGTGGGGTGCTGCCGACAGCCACAAAATAAGCCATACACTGCTCAAAATAAGCCATACACCGCTCAGTCTATGAGATACACAGCATCTAATAATTAAGGTTGAAAGAATGTTTAAAAGGCTCAGGTCTGTCCTCTACTCACACTTTCAGGAGTGTCCAGCTCACAAGATTATTGCAACTTAATTTACATCTCGGCTGAAATAGACCAATGCATTTGGGAAATAGATCTGTCATGATTTTTAAAATTGTCCTGCCAGGACTAGCATTCTGATAATGCTGCAGCCACATGCAAACAAGGGATGATGGTTCATAATACTGAAATTAAAGGTGAGGGGGAAAGAGTTAAGACATGGAAAAATCTGGAAAGAAGAATAAAAGAGGCTATAATAGGACAGAAAGAGGGAGCAGGGGAAGAAAGGACAGTGAGAACTCAAGATCTATTTCCATCTTGGACCTGGGGAAATATACACAGCTTTCGAGGAATGGAACTTGCTTATATATTCTGACAGCACTGCATCTTTGGTTTGTTTTCCGTAGTCGGGGGCACATGGATAGGGACCACATTGTTGCTTGGAGACATGTCATTCTCACGTCTGTCTGACATCTGCTTCTGAGACACAATGCGATAGATCTCTAAAATGGGGGAAAGTCTTGTTACTACAAATGCCGCATCCACCCGTTATGAAATTCTGGGCCTGAATGTGCCCCCACCTCACCTCACTCCACAGCACCTAGGAACTCCTAGTTGTAAGAACCAATTCCACTCAACTGTTTGTTTTTGTCTTAATACAAGCTGAGGCGTCTTACCTGAACTAATAGGAAGGTAACATGAGAATACACAACTGGATCACTGAAGCTCTCACTGCAATAGGCCAGTCACTTAAGGAACCCAGGCGCCAGGACCAAAGCCAGTGGCTGACCACCATTTGCTTCTAGCTCTGATAATGGCTACATGGAGGCTACTCCTCTCCAGGCAAAACCCCTCCACTCCCAGAGAACCTAACTCACCTGTCAGGATGGTCTGGAAAGCAGCTTCCACATTTGTTGAGTCCAAAGCTGAAGTCTCAATGAATGACAAACCGTTCTTTTCTGTGGGAAAGAGGAACAGACGATCAGCGGTGCTGGTATCTGCTGGACCACTCAGGTGCCTAATAAAGTGGCCTGGATAAAAGCTTGCCAAGCTTCACATTCACACCTCACTCAAAGCCACACCATTCCAGCTGGAAAGATGAAAACCCCACATGCCTTTGGCTCCATTACGCTTTCCTCAAGCCTGTCCAATTACCATCTGAACACTCCTTCCATGTGATCTTGTGTCCTCCACAATCCTCTGCTGCCCCCCAACTCTCATATGCTATAAGCTTACTATGTGTTCCCATCAATTCACTAAGTGATGATTCCATTCACCGGATTATAACCTGGTTCTCAAATTCAATCATTAGCACAACAACTAAGGTCAAACATTCAGTGCCAAAACTGAAATCTAAAAGCATTTTAATGCTAACAGCCAAGTGGATCCTGAATACTTTCACAGCACGATTAGTGTCCTTAGAGCCTAGTGAGTCGCAGGAGTAACCTCCTGCCAAAATCCTACACACACACAGCACTGGACGGCCAAAAAGATCATCAATAGGTCAGTAGGAAAAAGACCTGATGCCTACCATCAACAGGGAGTAGGAAAAGAGGAAGACTGCATTACAGATGTATTTACTCAATAAAGGAAGCCACAGCCCAAAGTTTGCAAGACCCAGCTACTAACAACAGGATCTCTTGGGAGGTCCTCATTCATGGGGTCACCATATAAAGCCAAATGGACAGCACAGAGCCTACAGTCTGGGGAAATGGATGTAGATACTTAAATCTTGTCAACAGTTTTCTTCATTTAAAATCAATTCCAATATACTTATTAAGTTTTTTGGACCTGAACTACTTAGTAAACAGCCCGGTCAAGTATTTATTTTGGTCTGTGGGAGCTGTGAAGCATTTACTGAAACACCAAGGGAGCCATTAGCTAAGGACATTTGGAAACCTGTGTAATCTACTCACCTTGGCTTCAGCAATATAGTTCCACCCATCTTTGTCCCTCAACAGCCGTAATTAAAACTAACCTCATCACCATACACAACATGACTATGTCTTCGCATCCCTTTTGCATATGTCCCTCTCAGTATATCCCTGGAAGATGCTGGAAGCTAAGACCTGTCTCCTGTTACTTGGATGGTGGTGCTGTATAAAATACTGTGGTTGTGTGCCTTCAAGTCATTTCCAATTTATGGTGACCCAATCAGATCCGATCACAGGGTTTTCTTGGCAAGATTTGTTCAGAGGGGCTTGCCTTTGTCTTCCTCTGAGGCCGAGAGAGTGGGACTTGCCCAAGGTCACCCAGTAGGTTTCCATGGCCTTTTCCAGTGATCTGAATCCTAGTCTCCAGAGTCCAGCGCTCAAAACACTATACCAGTGATGGTGAACCTTTTAGAGACCGAGTGCCCAAACTGCAACCCAAAGCCCACTTATTTATTGCAAAGTGCCATGTCCCTCTGGCTTTCTAGTAACAAACTCTGGCAAACTCTGTGCTGCAGCAATGGCACATGTGCCCACGGAGAGGGCTCTGAGTGCCGCTTCTGGCACGCGTGCCATAGGTTCTCCATCACTGCACTATACCATGCTGGCTCATATAAAATACTTTGGTATTGTGACCCTAAGGTGACCCTATCTGGGTTGAGTGACCAGCATGGAATTTGAAACCTGGTCTCCAGAGTTGCAGTCCAACACTCAGACCACACTGGTTGGTATAAAATACTAAGCCCCATGAATTTGATCTCCTGTATTTGAAAAAGCCTTTCTGTTTCTCAGATAAGAAAAGCTGAAATGCTCTGCAACGGGAAAAGAGCGGAGTGGGAGAACAAAGCTGGCTCAGATTCAAGGTTCCCCGCTGATGTTCCTCTGGCTCACCCTTCCTTAAGTGATTAAGCCAAGTGTCACCTGACCAAAGAAGAGGCAGCCTTGAAACCACCATAAAACTGTACCTTTAGTGCAATGAACTGGGGAGGAGGGAGATGTTCTTCTGGGATGGAAGCCAGAGAATGCCACCATTCCCTTCTCCCCCACACTCTCCCCAGAAATCCTCCCTGACAGCAAGGGACATAAATCAAACATTTTTAATCATGATTAGTGGAAAGAAACCCAAGCCACATTCCAGAAACTGTAGCCTGAAAGCCTGGCAGATTTATGACCAGGCCAACAGTTTCAAGAGAGGCTTTTGCATCTTAATTGCTCCGACCATCAGGGAGGGAAGGGCCAGGATGCACTCTCATTTAATTAAACAAGGCCCTGGCATTTAGACTGTGCACACATTAAACCACATGCAAACACACATACACACACTCCTCCTGATCAATATTTTTATTAACTGCCATCATGTCAACTTCATCCTGTAGAGACTCTATGAATGAGAGACCCCCAAGTCACTCTGTCATCAACAGCCTTGCTCAGGTCTTGTGGGCTCAGGGCCATGGCTTCATAGCCAGAATGGCTATGCATCACCTCCCGCATGAAATGCAGGGTGCATTTCTGAATTGGTTTTAATAATTTGTAAGCCTACTTGATTCCCAATATTGGGGAAAGAGCAGAAGAACAACAACTTCAACAACTCTATTGGTAGAGTAGACCCACTGAATCAATTACTGATTAGTGTGTCAACACATAGATAAATTACACTACCTAATGAGTCTGCTCTAGTGGGAATGAACAACATGTGACTACACTGCAACAATCTTATACAGTGGGCCCAGGTATGCAATTTCAACCATCTGCAGATTGTTACACCCCATATTATTAAATGGTGGTGACACAAACATGGACATGCTTAAGTATGCACATTCACATTGTTACCATTTAATAATATGGAGTGTGATCATCTCCATTTTTTCATATCCACGTGGGGTCCCACAACCAAACCCCTGTTAATCTGAAGGGCCAAGTGTGTATTTCCCCTTCCTAACCCTTTCAACCCCCCACTTATATCTACCCACCTGCAAACGCTCGAGCCTCATCTGTCGGAACGGCTCGCAGGTGGCGCAAGTCACTCTTGTTGCCCACGAGCATGATGACAATGTTGCTGTCGGCATGGTCTCGCAGCTCCTTCAGCCACCGCTCCACATTCTCATACGTCAGGTGCTTGGCAATATCATAGACCAGCAAGGCTCCCACGGCTCCGCGGTAATAGCTGTGGACCCAAGCAAACACACCATTAAGATGATGTGCCCCCATGACTTGAGAACAGCACACCTCACCCTCACCCCACAAACCATCTGGACTGACTGCTGAGAAGAACTATTGCTGGCTGTATCTATAACTCAACTGGTTTGTAGTTACCTCAGGGTCCCCAAAGCAGAGGAGAATCTGTTACCACCATCTGCAATATGGCTTCTTAACAGGCCCAACAGATTTCTAATTTTGCCATTGCTAGGTTTTAGAAGCTGTCTCAAAACCAAAGACTAAGGGAAAGCTGATCTTTTATAACAGCCAAAAGAAAAACTGATTCAGTGTGATCACTTCAAAGAAAGAAATCTTACATTTTTTCCAAAGGGACACTTCAGCATCTAGCAGGTTACTAGGGACTGAAGACAAACTCCTGACCTAACTTTGGAGCCAGGCAATATCCAACAGAGCGTTTTCGACTGATCTTAGGTATGGGTCACTGGTCAAACTGATCACATACAATAGGCAGGCTGTAGGGTCACAGATCCCCATCCGCCACAATGAAGACAGAGGACTTCATGGAGGGACCACTTACGCAGAGGTGATGGCCCTGTACCGCTCCTGCCCTGCCGTGTCCCATATCTGAGCCTTTATTGTCTTTCCATCCACCTGGATGCTCCGTGTTGCAAACTCCACACCGATGGTGCTTTTGCTTTCCAGGTTGAACTCATTGCGAGTAAAGCGGGAGAGAAGGTTGCTCTTGCCGACTCCAGAGTCTCCAATAAGGACAACTGGAAAGGCAAAAAGGCAGCATTTTTAGAGAGGCACTGAGCAATCGCACAGACTGGCAGTCAGCATGGCCTCTCTTTAAAGTCAAGAAGAAAAACAGAGGACATAGGGGAAAACAGGCTATCAAAGGCCTATTTTGGACACTGTGTTTTGAGGCCAAGTACATATTACTGAAATATGGATTTTGTGAAGACTTAGAAATGCATAGAAAGAACTTTTTCCCCCCAGACGTGATAAATGAAACCAGAGATATCAAAACCATGGATGGGAGGCTCATATTGTAGTTTTAAATTGTCTGAATGGCTATGCCACCCTGAGAGCCTTAGATACAGAGCAGGATATAAATATTTTAATGAACAGACAAAATAATATAGAGGGGGAAACCTACCCAAAGTTAATATATGGTCACAGTCAAGGGGAATAGTCTTCAGGATCACGCTGAAAGACTGTTTAAGGCAAGTCAGAACTTATCCAAGGTCAGTGGGAAAACAAACCACATGAAAAAGCTTCTCATTTACGCTGGGAAGGACAACCAACTTCAAACCAGAAGAAGGGCTGTGCCAAAGAAGGATCGTGACATTTCTAAGTACGCAACCTGTATGAGTAAGCACTGGCTGTAAAAACCAAACTAACTGGACTAGCCAACTCTTGTGGGTTTTGTGGGGAATAGGGAGGGGAAACATGGCCTAAAGCTGACTTTCCCTTAACCTGGCGCACTGCTCTCTTCCCTAGCCAATGGAGCCAAAGGGTGCAGGAGTCCAAGATAATGTGGGTGCGGGGGATGAGGCTGCTCTACAATAAGGAGCAAGCAGCTGGGCTCAGCAAATCCCAAGGACACACCAAGAGGAAAGCGGAAGGGAATGACTTCATGCTTAAGCCGCTGGCTCAGACTTTTAACAGGAACAGCAGGCAAAGGGTCCCGGAAAGTGGAGCAAAGTGGAATCGGTGGGGAAAGCGGCCTCTGATGCACAAACCCAAGGCACCGCAAGCGGCTTCTAAAGACACAGCAAGAGCTTTGAGAAATACTTGAGAGCAGGAGAGAGGATACATGCATGCGCTCACATTTATATTTTTTCCCTGCGTTGTTCTCTGGCATTGCCTTCCTTGGCTTCATCCTTTAGATCCTTTCTTACATGCCCCTGAGTTTGACTTACTCATGGTTTATATCAAAATCCATGATTTAGTCCCCAAACCCTGCCCTCAGCTTATACACGAGGTCAATTTATAGCTGAGTCTAGATAGTAATTTGTGTTTTAATATTACAGTATAACTTGTCTGTATAACTTTCACTATTGTACGTTAACCAGGAGCACCAATGCTCTCACAGAAAAACAATGTTTAACTACTGAGTCCCAGCTTGGGAGAAAGGCAAGATGGGAATCAAATAAATAAATACAGAAGGTCTTCAATTATTGCTTATGATGATAACTGTAAAACTCCCTCTGTTCACATACCTCAAGAAAGCCTGGTCTGTCTGGACTACAGAAGTCTTTGGTCCCAGAAGCAAGAATGGAACCTAAGGAACTACAGTGGTATGAGACAGATACTTCAGGGTTGTGAAAATGAAGGCTTGCCTACTGTGTGAATCTTACATCAGAAGGCGGCATACTTGGGCCGATCAATGACACATCGAGTGGGAGCGTCAGCAGAACCGCTCATAACAGGAACTAGGCACATTGAGGAGAGGACTTTCAGGGCGGCAGTAAGGAAAACTAGGTCCAAAGTCACGGAAACAGTTCAAAGTCCACTTCCACTGGTGCAGCCTTTGTTGCTGAAACCTGGATTTATAACCCCTTGCAGCACTTCCTTTGCTCAAGGAAGCACCAGTTATCTGAGCAGCCAAAAATGTTGTTTCTCAACACATCCTGCACACACTGACAGAAAGAAAATCAGCTGAATAATCAACCTGGGAAGAATGCGCACAAATCCTGGAAGAGGAGGAGGAGGATCAGCACCGACGCTCTCATGGAAAAGCATGGCTGTTATGCAGCAACAGCAATGAGAGCTAAAGTGAGGGTGAGATCTCGGTTGCTAGAAAAGACAAAGAGGGCATGGTTATGAAGTAAGATGCCGCAATAAACCCTTCCTACAGCCCCAGAACTGGGAAAAGCTGCACTGCCTTCTGCCAACCCTATTTAGCACGACTTCGTAAGGCAAGCGCTACTCCATCTCCAGAAAGTAGTTACTCCTCCACTTCCAGAAAGGCCTCTTCCACCTTTGGGCTCAAGATACAGGGCTTACATTCCTTTGAGCGATAAGAAGGAATCACAGCCCCAAAAGGGAGAGAAGCATTCCAGACTGACATTGGTCTGGGTTTTTAACCTGCTCTGCCCCAGAGGAATGTGTTTACAAACCACAAAAGCCTACAACGCCAGGCAGCCCACCTTCAAACAAAAGCAACAGCTGGAAGCTGAGGTTGATCCATGAAATCCCTTTCTCTCTCCTTGTTCTTTAATAACCCCTTCCCCCTTTTTTCAAAAAGAGAGAGGAATAAAAAAGAACAAGGGGAGCAAAATGTCTGAGAAAAACCACAAGGCGAAGACCCCAAAGTCAGGTGTGTGACTCCGAGGAGGACTTTCACCTAAAACTGAAACCATAAAGCTCCAATTGTCAAAAGGAAGTACATTTAAATCAGTAAATCTTTCTCCTAAAGGAATTCCCTCCCCCCCCGATCAAGAAAAAAAAGGGGAACCCCCAAAAAAGCGGGGGGGGGGGTCACAGTGTTTGTTCGATATGATAGTTGCCTAGACAGCCTCATTCATACAGCTAAGCTGCCTGGCATTGTAGTAATATAAAATATATGCCCCTCTCCACGCCTCTGCAAAGCGGGCACCAAAATAATGGAAGCAGCCAGACGTGGCAGAAACCAAGGCGCCTGGATGGCAGATTTATTTGGGAGCCCTGAGACGGTGCAGATATTTCAGGGAAGGCATCAAAACGTCCTGGCCGCTGATACCACAACAAAACGATGGCTTCTCTGGAGGGGCTGGGAAGGAGGAAAGGGATGCTACACACGGAAGCAGTTTGCTCACACTCTGACAGTCTACAGTACAATACCTTTGGCTGTTCTGTACACCCAAATCCATTTCTTAATCAGTTTCCTGTAACATTTACACCTTTCTCAGGACATAGGTCCAAAACACACTGGAGAAATGACCCAGTTTGAGACCGCTTTAACTGCCCTGGCTCAATGCAAGGCAATCCTGGGAACTGTAGTTTATTGTAGCACCAGAGTTCTCTGACTCAATGTCGCACAAAACTACAGTTCCCAGAATTCCCTGACACTGAGCCAGGGCAGTTAAAGCGGCCTCAAAGTGGGTTATTTCTGCAGTGTGTTTTGGACCATATGTAATGTCTTTTGTGGGGTTTTCGGACTATGAGGCCGTACTCTAGAAGAGTTTATTCCTGACGTTTCGCCAGCAGCTGAGGCTTTGGCATCCTCAGAGAAGGTAGGATTTTTAAAAGTCTGCATCCTATTTCATTTTACTGACAATTATTAGTGTTTTCACAGGGCTAGTGACAAGGATTTGGGGCCACTGATAACTCAGACACGATCCAAGAGTCTAGGAACAGTGAGGTGTTGTTGGACAAGGTGCCACATTTTACAACGATGTGACAGCATTCCTCTCCATGGCAATTTCATTCAGAGTTTCTCATGGCTGCCTTTCCCAATCCTAACCATTGGACTTCTTGGCTGCAGCCTCCGTTCCAATCAATGTTTGATCCAAAGTAGGGGAAATCTTTAGCTACTCTGTTTCCCCGACAATAAGACAGACCCATAAAGTAAGCCGTAGCAGGATTTCTACTTAATAAAAACAAGACATACCCTGAAAATAAGCCACAGTGTCATTGCAGGACCAGGCCTGAGCTGCCAGAGTCTTGGAAGGACCAGGGATAAGCCAGTTCTGCTCATGCAGCTCAGCTGGAGCAACTGGAGCTACAGCCATTTAAGGTCTGTGCCATGAGGCTGCCAGCCTTTGCCCCTGAATCACCGTCTTCTGCGCTGTCTGTAGCTGCTCTGGGTGCATTGACTGTCAGAATGGTTCGGCAGAGGAACTCACCCCCTTCTTTGGAGGTCTCTAAACAGAGGCCGGGTGGCTATCTGTCACAGGGGATGCTTTGGTTGTGAGTGCCTGCATGGCAGAAGGGGCTTGGACTGGATCAGGGCCCTTGGGGTCTCTTCCAACTCCATGATTCTTTGCACAAAGGAATTCTTCCCTTTGCTCTGGATCTGTGTTCTTTTGCACAGGGTATCCTTCCCTTGGATGGCGTCTGGCTGAATGGCAGAAGGAGACTGGACTATATGGCCCTTTGGGGTATCTTCCAACTCTATCTATCTAATCTATCCTTCCATCCCTCTGAGTGTGGCTGAGTGTCCATCTCTGGAGGCCTTTAAGCAGAGATGGGATGGCCCTCAGTTGGGGATGCTGGGATTGTGTCTTCCTGCATGGCTGAATGGGAGAAGGAGGCTGGACAAGATGTTACAAACCAAACAGGAAAAGAAGACCAATTGGAGAGGTCAGTCAGATGTTAGTCAGATGCCAGGACTGAAGCAACATGCAGCCATCTGAATAAGATGGCCTAATGTTTTGTTTTCCCTTATTTGGTTTGTAACATTTTCTCTGATGAAGAAGAAGAAGAAGCCTTTGGAGCTTCGAAAGCTTACAACAAGTCTGTTGTGCCAATAAAACGTATTGCTGGTGGATTTTTGTTCTTCCGTGACAGAAAGGGTTGGATCAGGCAGCCCCTTGGGATCCCTTCCAATTTAGGATTCTGGGATCGAGGTTGAATTGAGGTATATCCTTCATGGTCATAGCATTTGGGTTTACGTATACCCTCCGTGGTCATTGATGCAAACTTACCCTCGATGCAAACACAACGGCAGCTGCTAAAAACAGTGGGAGGGTTTCAAATATTACAAATAACAATAATAATTTGTTTCTATCCTGCTTCTTCAATAAAGAACGAGGCGCCTTACATCAATATCAAGCCATGTTACACAATAAAATAAACCTCTCTCCTTCCTTAAAGCAATCCAGGTATGTTGGTATAATGCATGCATATATATATATATATATATATATATATATATATATATCTCACACAGCATTTTGCCCCCATTTTGCCATGGCCCTCTTTGCAGAGGACTTGGGGCTGCATGGCATTCTCCAATACTTGCCAAACCAAACAGTGTTACTGCAGAGATCATCCACTTTGAGGCCGCTTTCACTGCCCTGGCTCAATGCTAGAGGATTCTGGGAATTGTAGTTCTTTGTGGCCCCAGAGCTCTCTTTCTGGCAGAGAAGGCCCAATGTCTCACCCAAATGGAGTCCCAGGATTCCCTAGCACTGAGCCAAGGCAGCTAAAGCCGTCTCAAAGCAGCGTGGACCCAGATGGAGAGCGCTTTGCACCGCCCTGACCGGATGCCAGGGGATTCTGGGAAGTGTAGTCCTGCAAGGCTTTGAGCCTCCTCTGCCACTGGATGGCGAGCGACAGGGGGGCGAAGGGGGCTGGCCCTGTTCCTGGGAGGCTGCTGCGTGGACCTTCGCGTCGCTTCCAGCTTTGGGGGCCCTGAGGCGAGGCTACAGCAGGGCTTCCTGGGCAAGGTCTGTCCACTAGAGAGGCCTGCCCTTGCCTTTCTTGAGGCTGAGAGAGAGTGGCTCCTGGCCCAAGGTCACCCGGCGACACACCCGCCTTCGCTGACGGCATGAGAAGAGTAACCACACCTGAAAAGGCAGGAATAGCACCAGAAGGATCATTCTGAGGCCCAGGGAGCCCTTCCTTCGCAGGCAGAGGCGCCTTGGGGGCCGTGGAGTCTTAGGGCGGGAAAGGGCTGCCTCGGAGGGGCTTCGGGGCCTACCTTTGAAGAGGTAGTCGTACTCGTCGTCGCGGGAGCCTCCCATGGCGGATGGCGACACAACAACGACAGCGGCGCCTCGCCTTCGCCTCACAATCCGCCCACTGACCGGCCCTCACTCGCTCCTCTCTTTTTTCACTCGCCTCCTCCCAAGCTAGCAGTACTACCGGGGTTAGCAACCTCACTTCCGGCTTCCGGTTGCCCTCTCCGCCGCCATTTTCTCAGAGGGCACTTTTTCGCCCCACCACGGCTTCACTTCCTGAATGTTGCCAGACTTCCGGTCTGGGACGGATGTCGTATCGCCACACTTCCTGTCTTGGCCGGAAGTGGCTCGCTGAGGGAAAAGCAAATGGGGGAATGAGACATAGAGAGGCAAAGGAGGCTAGAGAGCGGCTTTCAGTTTTGTTGGATTCGGCGTTATAGACTTTCGAAGAGAAACAGCACGCTCAAGGACTTCGCCGAGTGTACGTCACTTCCGGTTCCCAACTCGAACAGTTATTTCCCCGCTTATGGCGGCTGCCGATTGGGAACCGGAAGTGACATACACTCGGCGTAGCTCTTGAGTGTGCTTCTATGGCGGATCGTGGTGGGCGGGGCGAAGAGGTGCCTCCCTCTTAAAGGAGCCGTACCCGAATAAAGATTGGGATGGAGTACTTGGCCTCTGGAGTGGTCTCTGAGCATGTACAGAGTGGGGGGTTTTTCAGCCCACTTTTTTTTATCCTGGAGTCCTCGCATCTCAGTCACACTTTCCAAATTGTCTTTCTCTGTGTATAGTTTTTAATCAGTCGCAGGGAATCCTGGGGATTACTTGCCCATAGAGAATCCCCAATGGTTCCCTATGGGCAAATATCCCCCAATGATTCTCTGAGGGCAAGCATGGTTTCCCTATTGGCAAGTGCTATCCTTTGTTTTAGCTCTTCCCCAATAACAGAGAAGGCTCAATGTCTCACGAAACTACAGTTCCCAGGATTCCCTAGCATTGAGTCAGGGCAGTTAAAAGTACTATCAAACTGGGTTATTTCTGCAGTGTGGACGCAGCCTGAATATTCCCAAAGCTGATGTTGCAACGGTCCGAAACACACTGCAGGAAATAATCTGCTTTGAGAGCGCTTTAGGTCTCCTGGGTCAACGCTAGGGAATCCTGGGAAATGTAGTTTTGTGAGACATTGAGCCTTTCTTTCCTTAGAGAGCTCTGGGCCACAATGAACTACAATTCCCAGGATCCCTTGGCACTTGAGCCCAGGCAGTGAAAGGGGTCTCAGGCTGGGTTTATTAGACCGCAAACCGTTTGCAAAGAGGCCGAAAGGATCCCATCCAGCCTTTGTTTTATTCTGGAGTATTTATCCCGCAATAAAAGAAGGAACACTGCTAATAATGAGCCCCTAAGTTCCGTCTCAGTAAAAGAAGCATTGGAAGCAGCCGCTCTGAGAGCCTTTGGGGCTGAAGCCGGGCGGGGGGTAAATGCCCTAAATAACAACAATAATAGTAGTAGTAGTAAACCCCGGCTGCATGCGTGTGTGGAAGCACAGACACGTGTCTTTCTCCTGCCTCCGTTATCAACCTTGACATGTTTTCCTTTCTTTGCAATCAGAGGGGGAAAGCCCTAAAATTGCACCTAATGTCCTGGATCCAAGCAATTAGAAATGCAGCAGCCACTATGGAAATGGAAAAGAAGAGAAGAAGCAAATTGAGATTAGATAGATAAATAGATAGATAGATAGATAGATAGCTATTTCTGCTCTGAGAAGGAAAGGAGGCGCTAAGCGAATGAAGGGGAGGAGAAAGGAAAGAAGAGATCCGCTGCCCAGCAGCAAATCCTATTGAAGGGAAGCTGCGAAGGCACTTACTCAGAGGTGGTTCCATGGTGTAATGGTTAGCACTCTGGACTCTGAATCCAGCGATCCGAGTTCAAATCTCGGTGGAACCTACGAAAACCTCACCTTTTTGTGACTTCTTCCAAAATTAATAAAAGCAGAAGCCAAAGCAGGGTCCAGAGCCCAGATCCCTGGCAAAACTGATCCCAAAATAGCAGTTGGAGCGAGGAAATGGCTGTAAATGCTTCCCCGAAATGATAAGATCCTTATCGAACCAATGAAGGAAAAATAGCATTCAAAGGGGCGACAAGGTCCCTCTGCAAAAAGTGCTGTGCTCCCATTTCTTTGCATGCAAGGAATTGTAATTATAATTAGCTGCAAGGAAAGATCAGCGCAGAGAAAATGGCTACAGATTAGAATGGCTTCCCTTGTTTTGCAATTCTCTCTCTCTCTCTCTCTCTCTCTCTATATATATATATATATATATATATATATATATATATATAATATGACAGAGTTACAAAATGTAGTTTAACTAGAGATAGACGAGGATTTACAGGGATGTAAGTCTTAATTCTTGCATGCAAGAATAAATTTTTTAGAAGTTTTCTCCTTGTTTGGTTATGAGAAGCTTTACATGTTTTGTGAAAATTTAACTGGTGCCATGTTGCATAAAAGTTATATTAGAAAATTGTTTCAAAAAATAACATTTTTATTAATACAGTTCATAAGGTTAAGACAAGATTCATGAATGAATATTTGGTTATGTAATGATTCATACCATGTGCTGTTCTGTTTATAGATTAAAATCAGTCTTCATAACCACATTAGTGCATTGGCCTTTTTTATTTCTTTAAGAACCTGCCCCCCTTTTAGTTATCCATACTTTTAATCAGCATTCAGCCATTCTAAAGGATGAAAGTAATCATCACCCTTAACTGCTTTTCTCAATTTTTTCCACCAGCTATTTATGAGTGTCAGTTGAGAATCTGTGCAATATGAATAATTGATTTATGTATCCACTTGCAGCTTGCATGTGCTCCTGGACTCTACTTTGAGCCTGGATGCCTAGGTCTCAGCAGTGGCCAGGAGTGCATTTGCACAGTTAAAACTAGTGCACCAGCTGCACCTGACCCTTGAGACGTCAGATCTGGTTACGGTGACATATGCCTTGATTACAGCCCATTTGGACTACTGTAACACGCTGTACATGGGGCTGCCTTTGGAAACTGTTCAGAACCTCCAGTGGGTGCAAAAGGCCACAGCTAGAATGCTGACTGGGGCCACTTATAGGGAGCATATAACTCCCTTGCTGACACAACTTCACTGTTTGCTTCACACAAAGGGTGCTCAACAATAGCTCCTCTTCTTCCTGGAAAGAAGTGACCGATGTTGTGCCACAGGATTCTGTCCTGGGCCCAGTGCTATTCAACATCTTTATCAGTGACTTGGGTGACAGAATTTGGGAAATACTGATCAAATTTGCAGATGTCAAATCTGTAGCTAACATCCCAGAGGACAGGATCAAAATTCAAAATGACCTGAATGAACTGGAAAGTTGGACAAAAGCTAACAAAATGTATTTCAACACAGAGAAATGTAAGGCACTGCACTTTGGGCAAAACAATGCATAGACATAGGATGAGGGATACCTGGCTGAACGAGACTACATGTGAAAGGGATCTAGGAGCCCAAGTAGACCACAAGCTGAACATGAGTCAACAGTGTGATGAGGCTAAAAAGACCAATGCAATTTTAGGCTGCATCAGTAGAAGTATAGTGTCTAGATCAAGGGAAGTAAACATACCACTCTTATGCTCTGGTCAGGCCCCACCTGGAATACTGTATCCACCACAATTAAAAAAGGATGTGGAAAAACTGGAGCGTGTCCAAAGGAGGGCAACTAAAATGGTGATGGGTCTGGAAATCATGCCTATGAGGAATGACTTAGGGAGCTGGGGATGTTTAGTCAGGAGAAGAGAAGGTTGAGAGTTGATATGATAGCCCTGTTTAAATATTTGTAGGGATGTAATATTGAGGATGGAGCAAGCTTGTTTTTTGCTGCTCCAGAGAACAAGACCCGGAACAATGGATGAAAGCTGCAGGAAAAGGAAAACATTAGGAGGAACTCCTTGACAGTAAGGGCTGATCGACAGTGGAACACACTTCCTCAGAGTGTGGTGGAGTCTCCTTCCTTGGAGGTCTTTAAGCAGAGGCTGGATTGCCATTTGTTGAGGATGCTTTGATTGAGATTTCCTGTATGAATGGCCCTTGTGGTCTCTTCCAATTCTTCGATTCTATGATTCTATGACTGGCTACCGGTTTTTTTTCTGAACACAATTCAAAGTGCTAGTAAAGCCTGTAAACCCCTGTATGGCTTAGGTCCAGACTGTTTCTCCCCTTATGAAGTTGCCAGAGCCCTAAGGTCTTCTGGGGAAGGCTTTCTCTTGGTCCTACCACCATCACAGGCTCGTCTGGTGAGAACACGGGAAAGAGCCTTCTCTGGAATGCCCTTCCATGAGAAGCAAGGTTGCCCCTCTCCTTTCCATTGACAAGCAAAAATGGTTTCATTCAAGCAGGCTTTTGATGTGTAATCATGGGATGGCTTTTATATGGAGTGTTTGTTATATGGAGTGGGTATTTTGGTTTTATTGAGGTTTTAATGTTTATAATTTTATATTGTTTTTTGCTGATGTTTTTAATTGTTTTATTGTAAAATGTTTGTTAGAATTTTTATTTGTGAGCCACCTTGGGTCCCTTTCTGAGAGAAAGGTGGCATAGAAATTAAATAAATAAAAAAAATAAATGCAGGTAGCATAAAATCTGATTGTGCATTCTCTTGATCCCATGATTCTAAAAGCTATGAGTTGCCTGTGTGGAACCACCTACGAACCATATGTATTCTGGCCTTACCACCTTGGTGCAAAAGTTAGAAAATATGTGAATTAATTTTACTGCTGATTCATTTTCTGGGCCTTGCTCCCAGCCAGTGGGCATAGAATTGCAGAAAGGCAGTGCAGTCCTACCTTGTTCCTTAGAGAACTCTGATGTCAGAGCCTCTGAGAAGTATAAAGCCCTCTAGCTCAAGTTCCACAGCATGAGAGAGAGGAAAGCCCTTATTGGTTGCTCAGCATTTTTTTTTTCCTTTTGCAAGCTCTGTTCTCCAGGTCTTCTGTCCCCCCCCCACTTTTTTTTTTTTTTTAATTGGGCAAGATCCAGGGATGAAGATGTTCATATGGATCCAATCCATCTATAGCCTACCAGGACAGATTCTTTTTCCTCTCTCTTGATTTTTAAAATCAAGGAAATAATTACTGTATTTACTGATGTATAAGACTACTTTTTAACCCAGGAAAATCTTCTGAAAAGTCGGGGGTCGTCTTATATGCTGGGTGTCGTCTTATAGGGCAGGTGCTGAAACTTCCAAGCTGGACTGGAAAATCTGCAGTAGCCACATATGTTGGGGGGAGCTCATAAATAGCTGTGGCCGCATTCCCATTGTATGTGGCGACCGTATGAAAGCAGCAAGGGCGGCACTGTACAAGTATGGTAGAAGAAAATCCACTAAACGTAGTCCCGATGATGAGGTGAGGGGGCGCCTCACGGGGAAGGTGTAAGTGAAGAGCAGAGCAAGCTGCAAGCGTCTGGGACGCCCGGGGTATAGAAAAATCCATGTTTGCGCTACAGCTCTGATAGTCTTGGAGACAGGGAGGGGCTGGGCAGGCAGGGAGAGCTGACCAATCCAAGCTGGCTTTGTATACAACAAGTTTTCCTGCTAAGTACCTGCATGTCATAAGCATTTGAATTAAAATTACCATATTGAAATCAAATCTGATGCTTTTTTAATTTTTATTTGATGTGCATTGGAAGAGGGGTATTCTTATACAGCGATTATATACCAAACTCTATATTATACAGCGAGTATATCCCAAACTCTATATTTTAACTGGAAAATTTGGGAGTGATCTTATACGCTGGAAAATACGGTATATGGAACTTACTGGAGTGCTTAAGAGGGCAAACTTCCTCTGCATCTCTGGCTGAGGAGATCTGCTCTATCCTCTGTCACCAGGACACTATATCAAGAACCATAGAGTTATACAAGTACTGCGATTTTACAAAATTTAATAAGAGTGCGATTTAAATCTGTTACTGTTTAAAAAATGTAAGCAGGCTATGAAACTTTTTGCAAGCTACACAAAAATATCATTAAAATGCAAAGGATGTAGTTCTTGCCTGAATTGCCTCTGAATCCCAGCTGCTTGTTGATTGTGATTATTTTTTTCTTATTCCTTCTTTTTTATTTCGTTTAGGCTTCTCTACTAGATACAGGGTCAGTGACAGAGAAGCAATCAGTATTTATTTTGTGATAAATTGTTTATATCAGTTTATTCTTAGGTTGATAATCTAAACAGATCAATACTACATTTATGTCACAATGTTAGAAGCTTTTAGAAAGGGTAATGCTCACCAAAACAGATCTTGCTTGTATAGTTTTATAACAGTTCTTCTAAATTTAGAATAAATAATTGGCAACTCCTTGGTTTTTTTTAGTTAGTTAGTTAAAGTGTAGACTTATGACTTTATAACTATTTCATATTTGCATGGCCACATTGCCATTGCCAGAACCACATATGCCCCAAATCTTACCATAAAAGCCAAGCAACCATATCAAATGGAGGCTTTGTGCAGCACTGGCAAGCAGGGCTCTGAATTACCAGCAAGCCACAATGTGACAAGAAGTTGCAACCATAGGGATCTCTTTTTCTGGTCATCATACCATGGTTTACCGGTGGGAGAAGGCTGGATGCGTAATCCTTCACCGCCAATCTTGGCAACACTGCTGATCTTTGCTCAGTACAGATGCCTGGCTTATGTAGTGGCTTTTAGAAGGTAGGATCAGGAGAGGGAGCGTAGCTATGTGTCCCATGTAGGCTCTTAGCCAAAGTTTATTAATTTGACCAATCACAATGTACAAATTAGAATTGTTGTGAAAATTGTATTTGTTAATAGAGTGCATGCCTGAGAAATTATTAATTTTTTTTCTAAAACAGGTTGGCTTTTAGCCTACAATCATAGTTGTTTTACTGTATGTGTCAGTGATGAGCTGGCATTAATAATAATAATAATAATAATAATAATAATAACTCCATCTCCAGAAAGTAGTTACTCCGCCACTGCCATGAAAGGCCTATTCCACCTTTGGGCTCCAAGGATACGGCTTACATTCCTTTGAGCGATAAGAAGGAATCACGCCCAAAAGGGAGAGAAGCATTTCCAGACTGACATTGGTCGGGTTTTTTAACCTGCTCTGCCCAGAGGAAGGTGTTTTACAAACCACAAAAGCCTACAACGCCAGGCAGCCGGCAACTTCAACAAAAGACAGCTGGAAGCTGAGGTTGATCCATGAAATCCCTTTCCTCTCTCCTTGTTCTTTAATACCCCTTCCCCCTTTTGTCAAAAAAGAGAGGAAATAAAAAGAACGAGGGGAGCAAATGTCTGAGAAAAACACAAGGCGAAGAACCCCAAAGTCAGGTGTGTGACTCCGAGGAGGACTTTCCCTAAACTGAAACTCTGAAAGACTCCAATTGTCAAAAGGAAGTACATTTAAAGCATGTAAATCTTTCATCCTAAAGAATTCCCCCCCCAGGATCAAGTAAAAGAGGGCAACCCACAAGCAGGGGGGGGGTCACAGTGTTTGGTTCGATAGATAGTTGCCCTAGACAGACGCATTCCAATACAGCGAAGCTGCCTGGCATTGGAGTAAATAATAAAATATACAGGATGCCCATCGCCCGCCGTGCAAAAGCGGGCACCAAAATAATGGAAGCAGCAGACGTGGCAGAAACCAAGGCGCCTGGATGGCAGATTTATTTGGGAGCCCTGAGACGGTGCAGATATTCAGGGAAGGCATCAAAACGTCCTGGCCGCTGATACCACAACAAAACGATGGCTTCTCTGGAGGGGCTGGGAAGGAGGAAAGGGATGCTACACACGAAGCAGTTTGCTCACACTCTGACAAAGTCTACAGTCATACCTTTGGCTGTTTCTTACGCCCAAATCCATTTCTTAATCAGTGTTCCTGTAACATTTACACCTGTCTCAGGACATAGGGCCAAAACACACGGGAGGAAATGAACCAGATTGAGGACGAGTTGAAAAACTGGACGGGCTAAGGTGCAAGGCGAATCCTGGGAACTGTAGTTTATTGTGCACCAGAGCTCTCTGAACTAATGATCCTACAAACTACAGTTCCCAGAATTCCCTGAGCGTTGAGCAGGGCAGTTAAAGCAGACTCAAGACAATTATTTCTACAGTGTGTTTTGGACCAGATGTAATGTTTTTTTGTGGGGTTTTTTGGACTATGATGCCATACTCTAGAGAGTTTATTCCGGACTTTCGCCGCAGCGAGGCTTTGGCAGCCTCAAGAGGTAGGATTTTTAAAAGTCTGCATCCTATTGCATTTTACCGATAAAAAAAAAAAAAAAAAAAAAAAAAAAAATTATAGTGTTTTCACAGGGCTAGTGACAAGGATTTGGGGCTGCGGAAATAACTCAGACACTATCCAAGAGTCTGGAACAGTGAAGGTGTTGTGGGACAAGGTGCCACATTTTACAACGATTGAAAACAGCATTCCTCCCATGGCAATTTCCATTCAGAGTTGCTCATGGCTGGCCTTTCCCAATCCTAACCAGTGGACTTCTTGGCCTGGCAGCCTCCGTTCAATCATGTTTGATCCAAAGTAGGGGAAATCTTTAGCTACCTGTTTCCCCGACAATAAGACAGACCCATAAAGTTAAGCCGTAGCAGGATTTATACTGAATAAAAACAAGACATACCCTGAAAATAAGCCACAGTGTCATTTGCAGGACCAGGCCGGAGCTGCCAGAGTCTTGGAAGGACGCAGGGATAAGCCCGTTCTGCTTCAATGCAGCTCAGGTGGAGCAACTGGAGCTACAGCATTTAAGTCGGGTGCCATGAGGCTGCCAGCCGTTGCCCCTTAATCACGTCTTCTTGCGCTGTCGGTAGCTGCTCTGGGTGCATTGACTGTAGAACGGTGCGGCAGAGGAAACTCACACACGTCTTTGGAGGTCTGAAACAGAGGCCGGGTGGCTATCTGTCCACAGGGGATGCTTTGGTTTGTGAGGCCTGCATGGCAGAGGGGCTTGGCTGGAGCAGGGCCCTTGGGGGTCTCTTCCAACTCCAGATTCTTGCACAAAGGAATTCTTCCCTTTCTCGGAGTGTTCGTTTGAAGGCATCCTTCCCTTGGATGGCGTCTGGCGAATGGCAGAAGGAGACTGGACTAATGGCCCTTGGGGTATCTTCCAACTCTATCTATCTAACTATCCTTACCATCCCTCTGAAGGTGGATGAGGGTCATCTCTGGACCTTAAAGCAGAGATGGATGGCCTCAGTTGGGGATGCTGGATTGTGTCCCTTCACGGCATGAATGAGAAGGAGGACGGGACAAGATTACAAAACCAAACAGGAAAAGAAGAACCAAGGGAGAGGGCAGTCAGATGTTAGTCAGAGCCAGGACTGAAGCAACAGGCAGCCATCTGAATAAGATGGCCAATGTGTTGGTTTTCCCTTATTGGTTTTAACATTTCTCTGATAAGAAGAAGAAGAAGAAAAGAAAAGAAGAAGCGTGTGGAGCTTCAAAAGCGTACAACAATCTGTTGTCCAGAAAAGTATGCGGGTGGGGATTTTTGTTCTTCCGTGACAGAAAGGGTTGATCAGGCAGCCACTTGGGATCCCTTCCAATTTAGGAATTCTGGGATCGAGTTGAATTGAGGTATATCCTTCATGGTCATAGCATTGGTTGAACGTATATCCCCGTGGTCCATTGATGCAAACTTACAGCTCGGATGGCAAACACAACGGCAGCTGCTAAAACAGATGGGAGGGTTTCAAATATGACAAGATAACAATAATAATTGTTTCTATCCTGCTTTCAATAAAGAACGAGGCGCCTTACATAAATATCAAGCATGTTAGCACAAGTAAAATAAACCTCTCTCATGCCTTAAAGCAATCCAGGTATGTTGTATAATGATATATATAGATAGAGATATAGATAGATAGAGATAATATATCTACAACACATTTGCCCCCATTTGGCCATGCCCTCTTCAGAGGACTTGGGCGGCATGGCATGCTCCAATACTTAGCCAAACCAAACATGTACGCAAAGAGACATCCACTTTGAGCCGCTTTCACTGCCCTGGCTCAATGCTAAGGATTCTGGGAATTGTAGTTCTTTGTGGCCCAGAGCTCTCGTTCGGGCAGAGGAAGGCCCAATGACTCACCCAATGGAGCCCAGGGATCCCTAGCAACTGAGACCAAGGCAGCAAAGCCGTCTCAAGCAGCGTGGACCCAGATGGAGGAGCGCTTGCACCGCCCGAACCGGATGGCCAGGGATTCTGGAAGTGTAGTCCTGGAGGCTGAAGCCTCCCTGCCACGGAGGAGAGCGACAGGGGGCGAAGGGGGCGGCCACGTTCCTGGAGGCTGCGTGACGTGGACCTTCGCGTCGCTCCAGCTTTGGGGGCCCTGAGGCAGCTACAGCAGGGCTTCCTGGGCGAAAGGTCTGTCCACTAGAGAGGCCTGCCGTGAATTTCTTAGCTGAGAGAGAGTGGCTCTGGCCCAGGCACCCGCGACACACCGCCTCGCTGACGGCAGGAGAAGAAGGTAACCACACCTGAAAAGGCAGAATAGCACCAGAAGGAACATTTGAGGCCAGGAAAGCCCTTCGTCGCAGCAGACGCCTGGGGCGTGAGCCTTAGGGCGGAAAGGGCTGCCTCGAGGGGCTTCGGGGACACTTGAAGAGGTAGTCGTACTGTCGTCGCGGGAGACTCCCATGGCGGATGGCGACACAACAAGACAGCGGGCACGCCTTCGCCCAAATCCGCCACTGACCGGCATCACCCGCTCCTCGCTTTTTTCACTCGCCTCATCCCAAGCTAGCAGTACTTCCGGGTTACAACCTCAATTCCGGTTGCCCCTCCGCCGCCAATTGTCTCAGAGGGCACGTTTCGCCCAACCACGGCTTCACTGCTGTATTTGCAGACTTCCGTGGGACGATGTGGTATCGCCAAACTTCTGTCGTGGCCGAAGTGGCTCGATGAGGGAAAAGCAAGGGGGAATGAGACATAGAGGAGGCAAAGGAGGCTAGAGAGCGGCTTCAGTTGTTGGATTCGGCGTTATAGACTTCGAAAGAAACAGCAAGCGCAAGGACTTAACGAGTGTAGTCACTTCGGTTCACCAACCGAACATTATATTTCCCCGCTTAGGCGGCTGCCATAGTGGGAACCGGAAGTGATATACACTCGGCGTAGCTCTTGATGGCTACTATGGCGGATCGTGGTGGCGGGCGAAAGAGGGCCTCCCTCTTAAAGGAGCCGTACCCGAAGAAAGATTGGGATGGAGTACGTGGACTCTGGAGTGGTCTCTGAGCATGTACAGAGTGGGGGGTTTTTCAGCCCACTTTTTTTATCCTGATCCTCGCATCTCAGTACACACTTTCAAAATGGTCTTTCTCTGTGTAATATTTTTAAATCAGTCGCAGGGAATCAGGGGGATACTTGCCATAGAGAACCCCAATGTTCACTATGGGCAAAGAATACCAAATGATCTCTGAGGCAAGCATGGTTCCCTATTGGCAAGTGCTAATCCTTTGTTTTAGCTCTTCCCCAATAAACAAGAAGCTAATTCTCACGAAACAGCAGTTCCCAGGATTCCCATAGCATTGAGTCAGGGCAGTGAAAAGTACTATCAAACGGGTATTCTGCAGTGTGGAACAGCCGGAATATGCCCAAAGCTATGTGGCAACGGTCCGAAACACACTGAAGGAAAAATCGCTGTTGAAGAGCGCTTTAGGCGCCTGGGTCAACGGAGGAATCCTGGGAAATGTAGTTTTGTGAGACAGTGAGCCTTTCTTTCCTAGAGAGCTCTGGGCCACAATGAACTACAATCCCAGGATCCCTTGGCACTTGAGGCCCAGGCAGTGAAAGGGTCTCAGGCTGGTTATTAGACCGCAAACCGTGTGCAAAGAGGCCGAAAGGACCCATCCAGACTTTGTTTAATTCTGGAGTATTTAATCCCGCAAATAAAAGAAGGAACATGATAATAAGAAGCCCCTAAGTTCCGTCCAGTAAAGAAGCATGAGGAGCAGCCGCTCTGAGACTTTGGGGCTGAAGCCGGGGCGGGGGAAATGCCCTAAATAACAAAAAGAAGTAGTAGAGTAAACCACGGCGCAGCGTGGTGGAAGCACAGACACGGGTCTTTCTCCTGCCGCGTTAGCAACATTGAATGTTTCCTTTCTTTGCAAGCAGAGGGGGAAAGCCCTAAAATTGACCTTAATGTCCTGATCCAAGCAATTAAAATCAGCACACTATGAAATGGAAAAGAAGAGGAAGAAGCAAATTGAGAAGATAGATAGATAATAATAATAAAAAAACTAGCTCTGAGAAGAGGAAGGAGGGTAAGCGAGATAGAAGGGGAGAGAAAAGGAAAGAAGAGATCCGCGCCAGCAGCAAATCCTAATTGAAGGGAAGCTGCGAAGGGCACTTACTCAGAGGTGGTTCATGGGTAAATGTTAGCAACTCGGACTAGGAATCAGCGATCGAGTTCAAATCTCGGTGGAACTACGAAAACCCACCTTTTTGTGAATTCTTCAAAATTAATAAAAGCAAGAAGCAAGCAGGGTCCAGAGCAAGACCCTGGCAAAAATGACCCAAAATAGCAGTTGGAGCGAGAAATGGCGGTAATCTTCCCCGAAAAAAGAATCCTAATCGAACCAATGAAGAAAAAATTGCAAGGGGCGAAGGACGAAAGTGGTGGCCCAATGCTGCAGAAGGATTGTAATATAAATTAGCTGCAAGGAAGATCACGCAGAGAAAATGGCACAGATTAGAATGGCTCCATTGTTTGCAATTGCTCTCTCTATAGCTCTCTCTCTATAGTATATAATAATAAAATATATAAAACAAGGGACACCATTTTACTATGGCCATTGGGTCCCAGTGGGAATACCAAATCCATGATGCGCAAGTCCCATTACATACAAGGGTATATTAATTATATATTATAAAAAAAAGAATAAAAAAAGATTAATTAATTATAAAGGGTATCCGCTAGGGTTTGATTCAAGACCTCCCAATGGATAAAAATACTGTGGATGATCAAGATCCCATTATATACAATAGACACAGTAAGAATGAATCCTTACAAAAAATGGAAAAATTAAAGGTTTCTTTTTGGAATATATATATATAGATAAAAAAAAACAACACACACAACCACACACACAAACACATAAATCTCAACTGTGGATGGTGAAATCTTGGATACAGAAGCTGGTGGAGATAAGAGGTCCGACTGATGTGATGCTCAGCAATAGAGAAAAACCATAGCTTGGGACTGTTACTATGTTGTATTGCAACCATACGGACCCTACAAGGGAGGCCTGCAAAAGCCACTCCTCTGGAAAGGCCCCGTTGCTCACTCCTCCGTGCGTTGATCATCAATACGTTCTCCCGGTTGCAAGCAACCCGGGTATCCATGGAGACGCAACACAAAACTAGGCAACAAAACAGTGAGGGGGATCTGAACATGGCGCAGGGCGTGTGAATGGCGTCGGTAACAGTCACAAAGCGGCGCAACGCGTGCAAGCCTTCCCCGGTTCCTCCCCCTGACTTCGCTGACCTACAAGAAAGTGTGTCATGCTTTCCGTTATCAAAACAATCAGGAAGGAAAGAAGTCGAATTTTAGCTTTCCCTCTTGGTATAACAGCTGATTTCGCACCCATACTGGGGTTCTGACTGGTTTCCGGCAATTCCCCCCTAAATGCAAGACTCTCCTCATGTTAATTCATATGGGGAAAAAGCACTGCTGACCCAAGATAAGTCGACACATTTGTGGGTCAAATTCTTGGAGTAAAATTGAGACTCAGACATGAAAGAGATATGACAAGAATGACAGAAAAACAAGCGCAAGAAATATTGGTTCCGGTTAAAATTCTACAGTCCTGTATGCATCCCAGAGTGCTGCGTCTCCAGGCAAGAATGAACAGGTGAAAGCCTTTCTACTCTCTTAAGAATATCCCCCGTTTCGCATTCATATCTTCTGTTTCTCCAAAATGCGTTCCTCCCTGGGCCACAAGTTTTGTGTTTAGCAAGCTGTTTATATTGTGTTCTCAACGGGGCCAACGACAGCATGGAAACAGGAGCGCCAAGACGTTTCTTAACACGATTATTCAGCCAAAGACGCAAGGCGGCTGTGAATCCGAAGAGACAGGGCAGCTAAGTGGACACACGCTTTCATAAGAGCCAGAAGGATAACGTTTAACTAAAAGTACTCTGCAGCAGCAATGTAGTAGCCCCAGGCAAAACTGGGCCCTTGCTCTCATTGATTCGTAATAGAAATCCCTCACGTAAAAGTGCAAATATCGATGAGGTGGGTGTTTGGGAGAGGACAGATGCAGTGGCCGCGGAGAGCTCCATGCAAGAGGGATGGTGAATTAGCCATTGATTTAAACTGATGTAAAGGCGATGCATGTCCAGAACGCTGGCCTCAAAATAGGTTCAGCATGTCATACTAAAATCCAGAGTGGAGCGGCCATAAACAATATGGCACTCACCAGTAAATGAGATGGATGGAATGGAGATGGAGAAAACAGTGCATCACTAGGGTTGGCAATCACCCACTGAATAACTGTGGCATCACACATGCACACCAATACAAAAACTAATAATGTTTTTTCATCTAATTCCCAGATGTCAACCAAATGGTCTGAAACCAGAAAGCCTATGAGAAGAAGGCTGGAGGTGGTAGGTTTTAGCCTGGAGGAAGAGACGTTTTAGAGCTGATATGAGATCAAGGAATGTCCTATGGAGGAGGGAGCAAGCTTGTGTTGGCTGCTCCAGAGAATAGGACACAATGGAGGCAAGGGATGCAGCTCCAGGAAAAGAGATTCCAGCGCAACATTAGGAATAGAGAGTAAAGAGCTGTTCAGCACAAGAAGATGCTCGGAGGTGATGGAGTTGCCAGAGATCGGTAGTCTGAGTACCTCTGAAGGGGGTTGCCTGGTTGAACGTGGCCGAGGTTAGTGACAAGGAGGCACCAAACCATTCCTCTTTCTGGGAAGGAACAGCTGCAGACAGGTAATCCACAACATCCTTGCAGCTTCAGAGTTTCTGGATGCGGGTGATCACTTTGTATGCAGCCCAAGTGTTATGTGTTTCCCAGCCCCTTTGCCTCCCCTGAAGAGCGGCTGCAGTGGGAGGGAAATAGATGTTTTTCCCTAAATCAATCTGGGCCTTGGCCCTAGAGAGGCTTCATGCGAGGCTTTGCAGAATCTGGATCATCAAAGGCAGCGGTGACGTGGTGGGCTCCTCGGCAGCTGGTTTTTTGTTGCTGGAATTATCAAGTTTTAAATGATCTTAATATGCTTCATGCTAGATATTAGTGAGACTAATTAGAGGGAACATATGTTTGTATTAATGAAGAAAGAGAAGAGAATCGCTGAATGAATATGGTGGCAATGGAGATATGCAGATATAATCGTTGTTGGGTTTGTTTGTTTTTTGGATCAGCATTTTTTAAAATTGTATTTCTATCAACAAATCTGGCACCTGAGGAAATGCAACCTCAAAAACAGAAGTTGGGAAAGATTTGATCCGTCTGTTGCACTTCGAAACATCAATTCTTTTGTTTGTTATTGTGTGTCGTTCAAGTCATTTCTGGCTTATGGTGAACCTAATGCAAATGGGGTTCTTGACATGATTTGTCCAGAGGAGGTTTGCCATTGCCTTCCTCTGAGACTGAGAGAAGAGTGTTGGCCCTTAAGGACCAGTGACTTATAGCAAACCTCATGAAGTTCATAGAGTTTCTTAGGCAAAGATACTCAGAGGTGTCCTTGCCACTCCTCCGTTGAAATATGCTTACAGTGACTGGGATTCATGAAACTGAAGTAACTGTGTGGTTGTTGATGGCTCACCAGTGTCTCTGGTTTTCATTTAAAAGTAGCCAAGCAGAGCCCAAACGGCCAAAGTCCAGGTTTTCGTATTATTTTACATATTCCTGCAGACATTTAGAAACGTTGCAGTCCTCCAAAGAGCAAATAACACACACAATCCTAGAGAACTTCGGAAAAGTTACTTTAGGAATACTGTTGTTGTCATTGCCTTTGAGACAGCTTGATTCATGGCGGCCCTATGGAGGAACCAGTCCAATCGTCCTATTCTCCAATACTGTGCTTAGTTCCTGTCAAATCCATGCCGGCTTTCTCTCGGATGAGCTATCCATTCTGATGCGCGTCTTCCTCTCCTTTTCAACTGTCAACCTTTCCTAACAGTGATTGTCTTTTCCAGAAAGTTTGTCTCTCATGATGTGGCCAAAGTCTGATCGCTTGGCTTGAGCTTTAGCTGCTCAAGAATTCATCTCTTTGTCTTTTTTGCCATCCATCATAGTCTCAGCACTCTCAAATGAGTTGATTTTTCCTTCTCTCTGCCTTCTTCACCATCCAGCTTTCGCATCCATACATAGCGATGGGGAATACAATGGTTTGGAGAAATCTACTTATTATGCATCTTTATTCTAAGATTTTAGTTGCCACTTTTCCCATTCCTCGTTGTCTTCTGATTCTTGATTATAATCCCCATTCTGATCAAGTTTGATCCTAGCAACCGCTTCTGTATTTAGATTTCCTCAATATGGGACTCATAAAACCCAGGCACAAAACACTGGATCCAGATTTACTCATATTGAACTCAGTTAAGATTTATCTGTCCTTTTTGGGAAAAGAAGTGGGGCTTAAACATAAACTAAGCCCTGGAAATGTTTGATTTATGTTAAAAAGAGACTTATAAAGTTATTTGCTATGATTGATTTTGGTATCATAATAATAGATAAGGCAGAGGCGCGAGGATCGGTGTTTTAAGATTGTATTAAAACAATGAGATTCGAAGAGGAGGACAAAATTAGAAAGAAGAACAATATAAACTTAATTATACAAACAAAAATATTGGAATGATAGTTTGAAATGGAATACAATATATCTTTCTTCTCTTTTTTTCTCCTCATAAAATAGCAAAGTCAAATACTATTCACAGTTAAGGGATTTTTTCTCCACTACAAAGTCGCCTCCACCGCTAGAAGATTAAAAGGAAGATACAACAAGGGTTCAAAGAAGACAGGAAAAGAAGCTTGACTGTATGCTTAGGTCAATTTTATTGTATTTCATGATAATTCAATAAAGAAAGTTAAAAGAAGAGATTCTCTGTCCTAATGTGCGCATGTGCCTTCAATTTGCTCTCCGACTTATGCTGGCCAATACACATCCACAGAGTTTTCCTCAGGCAAGGAATCCTCAGAGGTGGTTTTGCCAACTCGCTTCCTCTGAACACACCTGAGATTCCTTGATGGTCTCCCTCCAAGTACTAACCAGGTCTGAGCTTGCTTAGTTTCCAAGATCAGACATGATCTGGTGCTTTGAGAGCATTTAGGCCACGTACCATTGACTCCTATTGACATCTCTTGTACGACGATCTCTGCGGCATTAATGTTTTGGTTTCAGACATATTCTTCTAGGAGGGCTTGTGGCGACTGCTTATGAAAACTCATTTCGAATGGAGGCCAGGCTTTTTATTCACGTTTGGGTGGGTTTTGGCTTTTGTTTTGCAACTGACTGATTGATGCAGAAGATGTTTTATGGAGGTGAGCATTTCCATGTGTGTTATTGTTTTTTAATTCTGTTTTCTTTATGGGTTTTTCCCTGTATTATAACACCTTGTGTTTTTTGCTGGATCTATTTTTAATTGGGTTGTGAGCTACTTTGTGCTCAATACGGCGAAAAAGTGAACTGTAAACACCCTGTTTGTTCTAGAAACGTTCCTCAATGCTTTTCCTCCGGAGTATGGCTTTAGTTAATTATTTATTCTTCTTCAAATAACTCTGAATTTCTCTAACGTGGGTACATACCGTCTGTGTGGATGCAGGGAAGAGGGGGGCGATCTTAGCATGGTTTTTCATGCTTGCAGGCACATCTTACCCATCTTCTATCTAAGGGGGTTTTAGCAATAAAAAAGGACCAACCCATCCTTTTCAGAAAGCTCCTTTCCCTTCTAAAAACCTGTTTGGGAAGCAAAGGAGAGCAAAACATCATCATCATCATCACTGCAATTCAGCGTGCCATTTCTCTTCCTCTTCTAACTTTTGTATCAATCCCCGTCGAACGCCATTCTTGTAAGCGCAACGGGATCAATGTTACATCTCCTAATGGACCGAAACGAAACCTCTTTTGGCATCGGGCTTGCTTTGTTGAATAGGAGCGCACCGTGCCAGAAGTACAATTTTCGTTGCATAGCCTTTAAAATGCGAGACACCAGGCATTAAAGAGAGCCAACAGAAAGGATGCCATGACTTGCTGTTTGAAATAAGAAGCGTTTGGTGGGACTAAAGTATTGTTAAGTGTATTATAATATTGTAAGTGACATCCTGGAGGTAAAAGAAGAGCAGTCTTCAGAATTAATAACTGAAATCTGCATAAAAACATTATGATTGCAAAGACAGACAGTTAAATTTGGGACAGAGTGTCATGTTCAGACCGGCCAAGATACGGATTAATGCAAATATCTGTTACATTTCACTGTATATGTCCTTTCATATCACCTGTTGACTTTGGCAACCCCCCTTAATTTCATAAGGTTTCTTAGGCAAGGAATACTCAGAGGTGGTTTTATCCATGGCTTGAAATATTGCCTGTGGTGTGTTACACACACACACACACACAACACACACACTCCAAAGCAATGCTTGATTTTGGTCATTTAATATAGGGGCCATCATTGTACTATGTGTATTTAGGTGGGACTTGAGACATCCACAGGTTTTGGTATCCATGGATGGACCTGGAAGCTGGAACAAACCTCGCAAGGCCCACCGTATACATTTTTATGTAGTAATGTCAGCCTGGGTGAATCCAATATATGAATAATAAATTATCCATCCATGGAACCATAAGTGGGGTTATTTTATTTTACTTTGGCAGCAGAAAATGCGATTGGGGCAAATGCGAACCACGACTCCACTGCTGAACGATCCATTGATTCGGTTTGCAAAGCGACGTTATTTGTAAGTGGGAATGCGGCCCTAGGTTCCTATCTGACAGGAAGATGGCAAAACACATGGAAGCAGCAGGGATTTATATTTATATAGTGTGGCTTTATTTGGTCATGGCCTAAATTTTTGCAGGCCTTGTCTTCCTTTGAGGTGATGAGGGCCCTCAATAGCCCTAAGCGCTGGTATAAAGTTTACGGTCACTTTTAGGATGCAAAAGCACTCCTCAAAAATGAACTAGATATTTAGATACTGGTCAATATATGAGATGATTATGATAGTATTATTATTTAAAAAAAGAGAAATAATATTAATTACATAAGAGATGGGGGGGAGGAAAAAAACAAAAACAAAGTCTAGTGCCCCACAAACTACAACTCCCAGAATCTCAGCAGGTTGAGCCTTGGCAGTCAAAGCGGCAACAAACTGGGTGTGGATGCAGCAGGCTACAAAGCATATAAAATAATATAAATATTATTATACTATATTAATTTAATATAGAATATTTAATATATATATAGAGTTATAATATAGTAAATAATATTAATTATTTATATAAAAATAATTGTATATTTTTATATATAATATAGAATTTCTAATATTATATTATATATTTTTAGATATACAATAATATAATATAATATATATATTCTATCAATGATATATTATGTTATATAAAATATAATAAATATATTATATGTATATATTATATTTATAATAATATACATTATACTATATCATTATATAATATATATATATATATTATAGATATATTAATGACATTATTTATATATAAATTTACATAGACATATACATATACATATATAGTATATATAATATTATTTAATGATAAATAAATGATATAAAGGCATCCCCCTTATTTGCGGCTTGAATGTGTGAATATGCAAATTCATTAATATGAACATTAAATATGTCTCTCTGGAGGTTCTCCAGTGCAACTCTGTGGGTCAACTTTAACTAAAAGTTGCCCTGAAAGAAATTTGTAGCTACTCGCAGTGCCATTCTATGGTCAGTGTATGTGCACTGGAGGACCTAGAGATTCCTAGAGAGAATACATACTAGCGTTGTACTACTCCAGTGCCATTCTATGCTCAGTGTCTGTCAGACATGGACACACAGAGTTGCATTGGAGGACCTAGAGTTTCCTAGAGAGGAACACTCCACTAGGCCTTTGTAGCTCCTCCAGCGCAGTTCTATGCTGTGTCGTGTCCGACATGACCAGAGAGTTGCATTGGAGACCTAGTTTCCTAGAGAGGACACTCCACTAGGCCTTTTAGCTCCTCCAGCGCAGTTCTAGGCTGTGTCTGTCGGACATTGACCATAGAGTTGCATTGGAGACCTATTTCCAGAGAGGACACCCACTAGGCCTTTGTAGCTCCTCCAGCGCAGTTCATGCTGTGGTCTGGTCGGACATTGACCATAGAGTTGCATGGAGGACCTAGAGTTTCCTAGAGAGGTGTCCCTCGGGAAAAACAGCGTTTTTGCTATTTGCGGTTTTTCCATATTCACAATGGGGGCCTTGTTCCCCTAAACCTAGAGAATAGGAGGGACAACTGTATTAAAATGTTAGATTATAATTTAATAACATACAGTAACTTTATTACATTATACATATTACATATACAACATACATATACATTTATACATATATTTATTATTTATGTATGTATATATTTGCTTTTATTGGGTCAGGGGCCTACATTTTTGTGGGTGCCTGTCCTCCTTTGAGGTGACTGGGACCCTGGCCTTCCCCCCCCCTTTTCCCCCTTTATTTACTCATTATTACATTACCCATTATTATTATTATTATTATTTGGGGACGTGTGGGTTGTCTCTGGAGAAAGAGAGAAGGAGACCTGGCTGAGGGGCCCCCCTTGCCTTGGCCTGAGCCTAATGGCGGCGCAGATTGAGGCAGCAGGCCTCCCTTTGGGCCCTTCCCCGCCTCAGAAACAAAATGGCGGCGGCTGAGGGGAGAAGGAGGAGAGGAGGAGGAGGGAGAGGGATGCCGCCTGAGGCGCCAATGGAGGAGGAGGAGGAGGAGATAGAGATAGGAAGGACGCCCACTAGCCTCGTCCATGAGGACGCTCTCTTCTCTGCCCCTCCTTCTCCTCCTCCGACCTGCTGTCGCCTCAGGAGGTGAGCAGCGGGGGAAAACGGGCACCATGATAACAATAATCATATTGAAGAAGGGGCAGCCATAGGAGACAAGTAGGCGCAGTGGCCTTTTCCTCCTCTCGCTCTCTCTCTCTCTCTCTCTCTCGCCTACAAGGAAAAGAGAGGGTTTTTTTGGGGGGAAGAGAGAGATAGAGAGAGGAATGGGGGGAATTTGGGGGGATTTTGTGGAGGACGGGGCCCAGAGTTGGCATTGGGATTTGGGATGCCTCCGTCTCTCGTTCTCGCCTCGATCCATCAACTTTCTCTCTCTTTTTTCTCCTTCTACCTCTCTCTCTTTCTACCTCTCCATCCTGTCTGCCTCTAACCACTGTAATCTCTCTTTCTACTTCTTGCTCTCTGCTTCTCTTCCTCTCTCTCTCTCTTTCTCCTTCTGTCTTTACTGTTATCTCTTCGTGTCCCTCTCTTTATCTCTAACGGCAATATAGTGTCTTTTTAACCCCCTGTTCTCGCTTACACGCGCCCTCGTCGCGTCGTCTCAACGACCGAGCTCTCTCGTCGACGTCGCTTCTCTCGGGGTCGCTCTGTCGGGCGCTCGGCACCGCGTCCGGGCGCGCGAGCGGCTCACGCGAAAACGGGCGCCTCGAGGGCGGGCGCGCGGGGGCCGGGGCGTCGCGGTGGGGCGGGCTCGCGCGCGGCGGGACGATCGCGCGGGGCGTACCGCGGCGAGCGGGCGGACGTATCGGCGAGCGGGTATGCGTCGGGGAAGCGCGCGACGAGCAGGGGGAGCACGGCGCGCGACGTAGCCCATGGCGCCACGGGGAGGGCGGATCCGCTCGGGGGGTCGGCGCGCGAGTGCAGCGGGCGCGCGCTAGGGTAGCGTGCTCGCGCCGACGGGAGGGGAGCTCTCCGCGCGCCGCGCGCGCGCGCCGCGGCGCGGCGGAGAAGGGAGAAGAGAGGCGAGGAAAGAAGGCAGGGGGGGGGGGGAAGGGGGGGGGGGGGGGGGGGGGGGCGGGGGCGGGTTGTGGGGGGGGTGAGGCAACGTCGGGGTGCCAGGGAGCAACCGGGGTGAAGGGAGCGGTGGACGGGGATCCCGCCCCCAGCCCGGCCTGAAAGTCAAAGGTGGGGGGGGGGGAGAGAGAGAGAAATCGTGTCATCAAAATCCCCCAAGGGGGGAAGGGTGTGTGGCTGTTTGGAGAGGGACGGGGGGGGTCGGTTTGGGTGGAGCAAGACGGGGTCTGTGCCATAAGAACATCCCAAAAATTATTACTACAGGGGGGGATTAATGCGTTCATTTGGCCAGATCCCCCCTCCAAAAAAAAATGGAAAGGGAAGGCAGATACTCATCTATCTATCCTATCTAGCTATCTACTATCTATCTACTATCTATCCAGCTGC